>NC_135787.1:164759519-165061153 GCF_051106095.1 Pogona vitticeps | reverse complement strand
TTTGCATACAACAGGTATTGGCCTCAGATAGGGATGGACATTCCACTTTACTGGTTTGTCACATGTGATTTGAAAACAACCATCCTATTTTTTTCCCAAGCAAGTCTTCACAGTAACAACCTAAGGACAAATGCTGAAAAGATAAGAGTAAAATTAAATCAATGAAGAAATAGTGAGGCTAAGGTTTGGGGGTTTATTGATAATGTAACATAGAAAGCCAGGGCTGTGAAATTACAAAATCAATCTCAAGCTTTGCAGAAGTGAATTTCAAACAAGGATTTCAGGTAGCGGAAAAAAATAGAGAAAGTGTAATGTTCTAGATGTGACAGGACATACCTCATGAAAATTGAAGTTAGAAACCTAGCAATGGTGGAAAGAGTGGTTTGTATCATGTGGAGCAGAAACAAGAAAAGGAAATATCAAGAAGAGGAAGAAGAAGAAGAAGAAGAAGGAGAGAAGGAGGAGGAGGATCTCATAAGACCCATCTCCAAAAAACAAAAGCGGCTTGAAAGTTGTGCTCAGGAGCCTTTTGCTAAGACTGGAGAAGACCAGTTTCCTTCTAACAACATTCCACAACTTTGAAAATCCCGCTGGGCACAATAAGAGATTTTTGCTAAATTTACATAGAACAGATTTGAGTCAATTGAGCATGGATTGAAAAAATGAAAGAAATTAACAGTATCTGTGGGGTTGAGGAGCTTGTGTTCCTCAGTTCTAGGATTCTCTAGAAAAGTTGCTACATTATAATACAGTATACTCATAGATCTTTTAAACCTCCATGGCACCTACAACAACAGCGTATCTGCTGTTTTTCAGCCCTGAATCTGCCAGGGTTTTTTGTTGTTGATTATAATGGTGGTAGGTTGTTGTTTTTCTTTTGCTTTTCAATAGGGGAAATCACATATCCATAGCCGTCAAAATAATTCATTTGGTATAATGAAACAACTAAGAAAATATAATCTTTGGACTTGTTTTCTTCACTGTCTGTCCATACTTAAGCCTATCAGAAAGAAAGAGAGATGTATCTGAAATTTCTTTATCCCTCAATTCTTGTGGCCACTGCAGTCTTTCCTTTCTTCTACAGCTCCTCCCCACTCCATTCCAAACACATACTGTGTCCTAGTACATGCATATTGTGAATAATGCATCCCTCTAACTAAATACCTAATATTACTTTAAAATGCTGCAGCTGCATTTCTCTTCTGCTTGAAAGGGTTTAAAAACACATTGGCTCCAGTAGTAAGTCACAACAAGAGTAGGCCCATTGAATCAACAGAACTTACAGAAGAGTTGACTCATCAAATCCCCATTGATTCAACAGGTCCAGGATAGTTGCAGTTAACTGGATTTCCACCAGTAATGCATAATTCTGATCTCAAACGAGATAACTCAGCAGTGCAGTGACAACAGGTCATGAGACACTGTATATTTAAGGTCTGTGGTCTATCTGGGTACTGTATTTGAGACTGCTGGTCTGGTAGCAATTCCTCAACAGCAAACAAGTACCTTGAATGAACTACCAGAATGTCCTTTTAAATTTTGTGTTCTAAGTATTTGACACTCAATATACCTCTGGCACCCATTCTTACAGAGTAACAGAGAACAGACTAACAGAGTGATCAGCTGAGACAAGGAAGAGAACAACGCAGAAGGAAATAAAAAGTTAATTCTTAATTGCATTTTATATGTTATAGTTATAAACCAGCTGGAGTGGGAGGAAAAAAGAGAAGTAGCTAGGGCTGATACTATACCTTTTAGTTCTAAAAATAATCACCTTCATTTTGGATGTACAACCTGGCCTCAGAGGAAAAAAATGGGTTCAGAAACACCTTCAAACAAAACACTTCTTTCTTTAGAAGAAATTAAACCCTTTGAGAACAACTGGACAACCTCATTCATGAACCTGTGAACTACCTGACCTCATGGTCTCTGTCTATCACAATACACCTTCTGTTTGCTTTTCTTTATAACTGTATTCACATACTAGTTCCCAACATGTACGAGCCTTCCTATGAGCAGAGAGACATCAGTGTGCCGTCCTCCAATACATCTGCACCTGACGAAGACCGTGGTTGTATAGAAGGGGTGCCAGTGGAGATAGAATGAGAGGAGAAAGTAGAGGGGAAGGCGACGGAGGTTTGCTTGGCTGACGATAAGGGGGTGGAGCAGGATTTGATTGCTTGGGAGGAGGTCTTAAATGTGGGGGGAAACGCATGGGCTTTTTGGATAACGGACAGACCAGCCGAGGAAAAGAAGGATAAGGCAGTACAGACAGACTGAGATGGTGAGCATGGAGACATAACTGGACTGCTAAAGGAGTTCCCTAATCTCCGCACTGAAGGGGGTCTATTACCAGATCCCGTGGGAGATAATGCAGTGAAAGGGGAACTTGAGCCATTAGAATGGGCAGTGGTCATGTACCCACGCAACCAGCATGGGGGATGGAGGGTGATTCGTCCCAGTCCCTCTTTACTTCAGCAGCCGCGCTAGGGGGACTGGGTGAGGCATCCCTGTTGTGGGACAATCTGCGCGGTTTGGACCACCCCTTTGAGGCCGATGACGGATCGCAAGCGGCTTGGGCCAGCCCCAATGTGAGAAGCGACTGGACGACGCCAGAAATAAGAGTTCAGAGTTATAAGGTTCTCCCAGAGTTAAGTTTAATAGCCCCTTTTGAAGCTGTTGAACAATAAGTGTTTAATAATAAAAAGGAATCTGTTAGAGTTTTAAGTCAGCCTCCGTCCCTCATTTCTGCGCCTACTGAGGGGACCGCCCATGGCGGGAGAAGGACCCGTTCACACTTCCTGATCCAGAATCCTTACATAAGTTTCAAATATCCCACTGCATCACCTTGCAGAGCACAAGGTTTTTGGAGAAAGGAAGAAGACCAAAGGGAAATACCTGCAAGATTTGGAATAAAGTACCTAGCACAAGCAAGAACGAACAATAACAAAGAACTCTGAGGTTCCATTTTGTATACCAGCAGAAGCAGTCTATATCAAATCAAATGGCACTTAAGAAGCCCTTAAACCAGGAATCCTTTTGTCTGATTTCCAGTTGTATTCCCATTTTAAGAAGCAATTGTTTTGTTTTGTTTTTTAAAATGACATTACGGGAAACAGCAATGGAGTCTTTTATTTTATTTGGAATTTTCTTTTTATTCATCAAAATCCATCCATTTCAAATATTAAGGAAGGTATAAAGCTACTAATATGTTTTAGGAATGCCTGGACAGATTATTCTTTGGGAAGTATAGTGTAAACCCATTGGGCTGGGACACTCCATGATGGTCATATAACTTTAAAACAATTATTTCTAAGAAGACAAAGAAGAAAAGGGAAATAAACATAAGGGGTGAAGGAAAATGACATGAGCGCATGTTCACCTTTGTACTAAAACCAAGTTCTGCATTTGAAGACAGGTTTAAAAGGTTTAAACAGAAAAAGTAATTCCTATCACCCTTCTCCCTTGTAGTTTGTCAAAGGCTATGCAAAAATGGTAAAATCCTGTTACCCAAACTTCTAAGCATTTATCCCAGTCTTTTTCTCCAACTGGTTCAGAAGCTATTGTGTCTTGTATCATGACATCATGGCACATGAAACAGCAATCTGACCAAGCAGATGGCAAGGCTTCAGTTACTTAACAAAAGAATATTCAATATAATCTTTTTTCCCCCCAATACTCTTTATGCCATCCGCCTGTCTTGTATCTTCTACGATCTGACCCCAAACCTATCTATTTGATTTTCTGGTATAATGTATGAAATTTGACTACCCACACTAACCCATCTGCCTGTTAGTAATAATAATTCAGCTGTCTACACAGCAAACTAGCATCCAAGCCCTTTTAATTGTATTGTGGAAGACTGAATAGCCTAAATACTCATGAGATTTTTTTTTGTCCATTCATCATTTTTTATCCAAACAGCTGGCAGTGTGTTCAGAGAAACAAAAGAAAGCAAATGCCATTTGGGTTTTATGAAAACAAGAGCCTCTCTGCTGTAAACAGTGAATGGAAATTAATATCAAGAACTGTTTTCTCTCCGAAATGCTCAACTTCTACGTATTTTAATTCTGTGCAATTTAAAAGGACCTCTACAATTTAGACATGCAACTAAATTTAATTTTTCACTTTCAAGTTCCTCAATTTGTGCTGGAACAAGAAGATGCACATCACTTTAGGTCCCCTTCAGAGATGACAGCTCCTTCCTCCCATTTGGCAGCTGAATCTGAATCAGTTATCCTTTAGTCTATATCCCACTCCTTGCTTAGATTCTAAAATATTGTTCTATACCAAGACAATTATTTGACCTTCTACTATGTTTCTCTCTCCCACTCTAAATCAACAATGAATCTCTTTTACCATGAACTACTATTTTTCTCCAAGAGTTTTTCTGCTCTATTAATTTCCACCGCTTATTTCTCCATCTTTTCTTTCTTTTTTGATGGAATGACCCATATTATAATAGGTCAGCATACCACAGCCAGTCCACTCCCCCGTTTTCTGGAAGGAGTCAGGAAACAAGAGGAAAAGCAGGAGGCTGGTTCCAGATTACAAGCCTGTCATTAAAAACAGCTCAAACTTTGTTGCAGGGGTAGGGGGAAGTATTTCACAAAATTCATACCACAACCAGTCTATATCCACTACGTGTCCCATTACCCATTACTATATTGGTGTTCGCCACTCAGCAAACCAGATAAAGAGAGGCACACAGGTAGCTACAAAATATCATTCCTTCAGCTGAGGGTTACAGAGAGAGAAAAGAAAACTGAGATTAAAATGGAAATGTTTGGAACAGAAACCAATTTGTTAGTGAAGTTTAATTTTCATACATTAATCAATGTAAAAGAAAAGGGGACAAAGTTTCAGTCCCTTCAACATACCTCATTGTTTCTGAGTGGTTCTTTGTTATATGTCAAGACTTAACTACAACCCTAACAGGAATCTAAAGGCATATGACATGATGTCCCTTGACATCTTTTCCATGGCCAAACAGGAATTTGAAACCAGGTATTCAGAGTTCTAGCCCAAAACTCTATCCACTATACCCCACTGTATCTCTCAGTGTGCTTACCAAAAGCCATTTAATGCAGTTGTGGTTGAGGTGAGATCTGAACTGGGCCTTCACCAGTTCACAACAGGGATATACAACTTGGTGCCCCCCACCCAAGTTGTACTACTTCTCCCATTGAGGCCAATCATCATACTTGATTATCAAGGATTGGAGAAGCTGTGGTCTGAAACATCTGGAAAGCATCCAGTTGTCTGTTCCTCACATAGGATTTGCTTTGTTAGATAATGGAACAAAGAAGAGATTCTGTAGTATCCTAATAAACACACATACACACACTTAACTTTTAGCCTCCTACTACACATACAATGGCTGGGTAGCTCACTGAATTGAGTATTTGCCTATAGAGCTGGAAGCTGGGAGTTTGATTCTCCACTTTGCCTCACAGGAGAACAGCCAACTTGTGTGGCCTTGGGCAAGCTGCACAGTTTCAGAATACTACCCTAGAGGAAGGGAATGGTAAACCATTTCTACTTTACACTCAGTATTTTGTACTTAAAATCAGAACCGAATCAGAGGCATATAATTAATATTTAATTAAGTTTGATTAATTTCTGTTTCTGTTTTCTGAATAGTTCCATTGTGAATTCATGTACCTCTTTGTCATCTGCCTATTATTTTTATTTTTTATTTTTGTAATTTTGCTGTGCTTAATGTTCACCATAATCTCTTTTCTGATTTTTTTCCTGCATTTTCTGCATTTTGCTGTTTATAATTCTGTTATATTATTTTGATGTTGTTCTGTTAACCATCCAGAGTAGTGGCTCTGCCCCTAGTTGGATGCGACAGAAAAGTAAGTAAGTAAGTAAGTTAAAAAAAATAGACATATAGACACTAATCAGCTGCTAATCAGAAAGATGCTCACATATCCCTTATAATCAACATCTCTGTCCATGCCAAACTAGTATGGAGGAAATCATGGAACATGTCTTTCTGTATTGCTCATTTTATAAAGATTCGCACAATCTACTTATTTCCCCCAAGTATAAAACATTATCCAGGTAGACCCAATAGATTTCACTTCTCTTCTCCTTTCTGATTCCTCAAGTGAAATTACAGCTAAGATTGCAAAATTCTGTGCAGTGGCTTGTATAATAAGAAAACAGGTGATTACTGCAGTAATCAAACTGTAAATTTCCACTTACTTGCAATTCGAATTTCAGTCTGCTTTATATTGCTTATAAATATTATATGATTTGTTACTGTATTTTAGTTTTGTGTATCTAACATGGCTGACCTATTATCATAATAATAATAGTTTAAAAAGATTTGCCAATCAATCACATTTTTAGTTATGAGCATGCATTTCAGTGTCTAAATGGAACACTGAGATGGGAGTTCTCTCCAGTCCTAGTTCTCTAGGGGCAGAGACATGCCAGTTCTACCCTACTGTTAATGTTAAAATATATCCCCCAATAAACATTTGCCTTTTTAAGTCCCTTTCCTCCAATGTCAGCATCTCAGAAGCATCAAGCAGATGCAGAGCAGCAAAACATAATTACTTATGTCTTGCTAGCTCCTCCTTCTAAACACAAAAAGTTGCAACAAGAAGTTGTAGCCACTTTTTACTGAAATCTCCTACTTTTCACACACCTCTTCATATATATTCAGGACCAGCGGTGCTCTTGGGAAAAGACTCTGGTGCAAAAAGACTACCCTCAACACCTCGAACAGAATGCTGCCCCCAAAAGGGCACACCACATTTTGAAATACTGCTACCATTTAAAGGTTTGGTCCCTCCATAAGTCCAGAACCTACAACTATATCGTTGCACCACTATTCCTGATTATAATTAAACTATTGCAGACATCTTGCTATAACTCAGAGTGTGAATAAACAGGCTTAAAGTCTTGCAGTAAATGAGTATGGTAGATTAGAGTTCCTCTGGAAGGGAACCAGAATTTAATGGCATTATGCTATACAGCATCACCATGCCTTTGAAGGGATGTGATGGCGCTGCGGGTTAAACCGCAGAAGCATCTCTGCTGCAAGGTCGGAAGACCAACAGTCATAAGATCGAATCCATGCAACAGAGTGAGCTCCCGTCGCTTGTCCCAGCTCCTGCCAACCTAGCAGTTGAAAAGCACGAACAAATGCGAGTAGATAAACAGGTAACACCACGCTGGGAAGGTAACAGCATTCCATGTCTAGTCACGCTGGCCATGTAACCACAGAAACTGTATATGGACAAACGCTGGCTCTACGGCTTGGAGACAGGGGTGAGCACCACGCCCTGGAGTCGGACACGACAGAACTAAATGTCAAGGGGAACCTTTACCTATGCCCTTGAAAACCCATGGTCTGGAAAAAGAAACCCTACTAAATCATTACAAATCTACATCCTCACTGCAGCTTTTGCTTCTGGGGGGTTTGTGTGCATGCATCTCTTAACAAAGTACTTATGGCTTTAAGTAGGGACCTGTGACTCTGGAATGCACTCTTCATAGGAAATGATTCAGCACAAATCTCCACAATCAAGCCCAGAACAAAATAAAAACTCTCAAGAAGATTTTTAAAATCACAGAATATGGGGAAGGGCACAAACCTCTGCTAATTTAACCTTGCATCATCTGATCAACAAGAAAAAACCCTAGCAAGAACAGTGCTGATCCAGATACTTTTGTCCATCTGGAGAAGACCAAATTCAAAATATTTGCAATTGAAAGAATTTCATGTCCAGCCCTTGTGTACCCAAACCTTTACTTTCCCACGTGGTTGTGCTTTGCCAGTTTTCAAATTGAAGGACAATGATCTAGGACTATTGTTTTTACTTCTTAAAATCCCAAGTATATAGTTGAAAACTTCTTGTTCCTGATATTATATGCTATTGTTATTAATAAAACAAATAATAACACTCTGCATGTTTATTTATACACATAGAAAAAATATGCCAAGCTGCTGATATCATCAGGGCTTTAATTCTTTCACAGACATAGCAGTTCAACCTATCATCTTACTGTTTAAAGCTTTGGACTGAACAATAGTGAGGTTTCCACAACACCTGACTTAGATACAAACAATAGTTGAAAATCACAGATATCCCTATGATATCTACAGTTATATTTAATAGAAAACAGCCCAAAAAAACTGCACAAGATAAAGTGGTAATCAAACAGACTAGATTGTTTCCTGAAAGCTTATCCACTCAAGCTATGTGGACGGGTGGTCACATAATTAGTCCCAGTTTTGACCAATGGGAACTTTCAACAGATAAGACAGATAAAAAAACCTGCAGAAGCCATGGAAACAACTCCTTTTCAAGAAACAGAACATATGGAGCCACTGTGAGGCACAGTTGCTGGGGGTGTTTGACATAATGGAGAGTGCTGCAGCCTGTGCTCTTTCTCCATGTCATGTGCTGTAGTTTGCATTAAAACTACAGTCACTTCTCAACTGCTCAATAAAAGGTGCTAGCAAAGACTAAAGAACAGATCATAACTGGAATTAGCAATTACTGTATAGCTTTAAGGAGCGTTCTGTACAGCTGATGAAGTGCCCTAGTTAATTCTCTCTTCCTTTTGCTTCCTGTAAATTATATCCCTGCGGAGTTATTAAAACGATCAGCACACAACATTAATGCTCAAGTGTTCATGTTATCTACTCCCTGGACACAAGCTGATCTGTTGCTTTCTCAGCCAGTGTTTGCTCTGAAAAACAAAGCTTACGCCTCAGTGTACAGCCTCTAGAAAAGGAGATCCACAAACAGACAATACTTCCATTTCAACCATGTCACAATAGATACTGGCATTCTGATATGACATATTAAACAAACTGCTTTTGATCCAGTGATCATATGGTTATAGCCCATGTTGCCTCTGGAGAGACCTAACTCCCATTCCAACATATAACTCATAGTACAAATGATTTTCTAGATTATTACTTTCAAGATTCATCATATTTAAAGAGCTATTTTCACTAAAATCTTTATTTATTCCACTTTACTACTATGCCTAGTTATAAAGCAATTTTTAAAAAGATAACCAAGGGGCTTTGGCAAGATTGTGTTGGCAGGAATCTGACCTTCATTCATCAAGTACAGCTCAAGAAGTGCTGGAAAGACAATGTAGTTTTGAGATTGACAGGCAAGGAAAAATATAAAAGGTGGAAATGAAATCCATGGGGGGGGGGGAGAATCGAATTCTATTCTTTAAGTACCAGGCTCTATGTGACCATTCATAATTGTTCTCTAACTCACTTCTTCAACATCTTGTGTATACTGCAGCAGCATCCTAAGGAGTTATTGTGACCAATTTATTTATTTAAAATATTTTCACTCTGACTTTCTCCTTAAAAAGGTGACGTACATCATTAAAAACACAATATTAAATTGTTCAAAATGTTAAAATATTTAAAAAGAATTAAATAAACATTGTATTAAAATGTTAGTTAAAGGCATTACTAAAACAGATTTAAAAGCAACAAAAATACAAACCATCCTATTTTAAAACCTCTCTTAGACAGCCACTCAGTAAGGACCTGCCTGAATAGAAAGGTATTTGTCTGCTTGATGGCCTTCAGTGGGCGTTCCAGAATCTGGGGGCAGCAAGGGAAAAGGCCCTTTCCCATGTCCCCACACCAAACACACCTGTGAGAGTGGTGGGACTGATGATCTTAACACCTGGGCAGGCTCATAAAGGGAGACAGCTTGGACCCAAGCCATTTTGGGCTTTAGAGGTTAAAATCAGCATTTGATATGTACTAGGAAACACAGTCAGCAGCCAGTGGCGCTGCTGTAAGATGGGAGTTATGTGATCCTTGTAACCAGACCCAATTAACAATCTGGCTGCAGTGTTTTGAATCCGCTGAAGTTTCCAAACACCTTCCAAAGGCAGACCTACATAAAGTGTGTTACAGTAATCCAGCTGGAATGTAACAAAGGCATGTGTCACCATGGTCAGATCAGACCTCTCCAGGAACAGGTACAGCTGGCACACTAGTTTTACATATGCAAAGGCACTCCTGGCCATTGTCCAAAACTGGACATCCAGACTCAGAGACAAATCCATGACCACACCCAAGCTGTGCACCTGTGTTTTCAGAGGAACTGTAACCCCATCCAACACAGACCAATGATTAAGGTTTGCCCCTCAGAGTTATATAATAAGCAATTTATAGCTAAATAATGCACAGGAAATCTGCAATATATTCATTTCAATTGAATTTCCACACAATTTCATTTTATTTTTAATTTAATACAGAACATTCAGAGAACTGAAAATGCTCAATGAAGCTAAGTGTGCAGCACATCTTATAAACATAATATACAGTATCTTCAACACACCCAACTTCCATTGAAGCTACAAGCACACTATGTATATTACATAAATTTCCTGTCAGATACTGTGTTAGTCTTTTCTTTTTTGCAACAAAAACAACAAAGATAAAGACTAGCAAGCTTTATTTGACATAAGCTTCCCTACATTTTAAAAAATGTGCTGGAGCGGATAAAAGATGATGCCAAATGAAACTTAAGTCTTTAAGGGACCACAAGGTTCTTCACTTTAGTACTGCAATAAACATATTAATTAAACCAATCAAAAGGGTACAAAAACATTTATTAAACATGTTGTGTATCTTTTCCTTAATGTATCTAGTATATTAGACAGCTGTATAATCACATCAATTAAGGTATGGTTTTATTGCTAAAGAACTTCAAAATACCCTATTGTACCTACCTGATGATGGGATTGTAACTAACACTTTCTACAGTTTGGAATAATTACTTCTGTCCTCTCATTAAAAAACCCACAATCTTACAGAAAGCACAAACTGTCAATTTATATTATTTCTGGAATACTTTCTCAATCTTGACAAGAAAACATACATATGAGACTACTTTATTCAATAGCCAGATTTTCACAGAAATACAAAGCAGAGAACAAATAACTTTCTGTGTGTCACTTCTACATTGCAAATCACAGAAAACAGAATCATATTAATATGTCTGCATTATTCTCAAACCCCACGTCAATCTCAAAAAGGAATGCACTCTACTGTTATATGCACATACCTTCTAGCAGTAAGAAATGGTTGGAACCCACACAGAAAAGTGATCTCACTTTAAACACACATTGAAAAAAGGGCAAATGGAAGTGTCCCATAATCAGTATTTTAACAGTCTCAACAGCAAAAGGCTCAGGGTTTCAAAGCTCTCTTGTCAACTCATTGCACTTTTGGTTACTATTATCAGTATATGCTGCATGGGAGCTGAAGTGCTATTCAACAGGTACTATCCACATCACACTACCTCTCTTAAAGTTACAAAGCTCATACTGTTCTATTTATTGCCATCTCTGGCACCAAAACCAGCCAAGGCCCCTGCCGTGACACACAAGCAATCCTATATGACATCCAAACAAAGTTCGAGTCTATACTATTTTTCCTACTCTTCAGCAGCATCTTATGCTATTCACCATGCTTCTTACCGTATTTTGTATCATGTATGGTCTGGCCACAATCCATGGCATGTGCTCCCCTTCGAACATTCAGTACTTGGCAGTATCTTTTTGACATAATCAGTGGGTGAGTCATGTGGCACCAAACATGCCACGTCTCCCGCAAACGGATGTACTTATCTACTCCTATCACAACCCGTCTGCACCAGAATGCCTGTCTGTGACAAGCTCATTGAACATCATGTCACAGCAGCATAACACCAAGAAATATCATGATGTGGTCACACTGCTGTGAATGTGCCCAAATAAAGAAGTTAGTCCCACTGAACTGCCAAAGCAGATACAGTACATAAAATACATTCTACTGTCACACTCTGTGCCACAACTGTCCCCTAACAGCCACAAGGGAGGGCCAGCCTAGCTGATCCATCGCCCACATGCATCCACATGATGCCAACCAGCAGCCAGAACAGCTGTGTCTCCAGCTGTTGTGCACAGCCACTGAGCACCTGAAGGTGCCCCAAAGTCACCTCTCTGCCCATCTGGCGGTGCCATGAAACCCAGTCAGGCAGGGCCAGCTGCTATTAACTTTCCACATCCCTTTAGTGTTAAGGGCCACCATTAACCCCTCAGCATCTCTCTCACACAGAGAGAGAGAGAGAGATTCAGCCTCAGAACCACCCCGTGGCACTCCTTCAAGCTGCCTTCCCACCGTGTCACGGCATGTCGATGACCGGAGAGGCACCCACGGCTCCTTCTTTTCCGTCCCCGGATCCCCACCACCTCTTTCTCCCATTTCGCTCCTCACCGCAAAGCTCGCCACGCGGCACAGCACGCATCAGCCCCGGGACGGACGGTCCTCCTCGCCGCCGCCGCCGCCGCCGCCGCGCCTCCCGCCCCCCCCCCTTTTGCCTTCCTGAGGCTGGGACCCTTCCGTCCCTCAGGGGCCGGGGCAGAAAGCGAGAGGCCCTCAGGAGCCCATGGAGCAGGCCGAGTTGCCCTTCCCCGTGGCAAGCCCGTGGCTTTTCAGCCGCTCCGTCCCGTCCTCTTCTTCCCCCGTCGCCGAACGGCTTCGGTGTCCTGGGTTTGGGGGCTTCTCGCCGCGGCCCGGAACGGTTCGCGGACGGCGGCAAGCAGCGGGTGCTGAAAACGCAGGGGAGGCGGGCCAGACGAAAAAAATAGGAGACAAGTTCTGCGCAGGCGCCAAGCTGGTTTCGTGCGCTCCCCTCCCGCCCTCCTCAGAAGAATGGGCGGAGCCATGAGGGGGTGACATAAACAGCAGCCCTTTCTGGGCCCAATGGACCTCGTCTAGCCCCTCCCCCCCAGACAGATTCTGCTTTGGGAATCCTCGGCGGGTGGCGGAGGCGGCGGTTGTTTAAAGAGACAGCGTCCCTTTTCTCTACAGCTCTGTTCAGTATATTTGCTTTTAGTCCTGAAGCGCCGGGCCTTCTGGCTGCGGTTCTCCTCAGAAAAGTTGAAAGGGAAGGGCTCTCTGCCCCTTTCACTAGTCAAACCAGAGCATCCAGAGGATGATGGAAAATTATATCAATAATGACTGGACACAGAAAGTAAAGGCTGGCAATTTGGGGGCGGAAGAACTTGAGAGTTGCCTAGGACAGAAGAAGCCAAAGCAAGGGATGAACTTGCTTTTTGATGTTTTATGTACAATTTTTTTGTTACTGCATTTGATTTTTGATTTGATTTGATTTTAAATAAAAACTGCCTTGGGAGCCCAGCACTGAAGAGTGGCTTGTAACTAAAATAAAATGTGCTTGATTAGGAATCGGTTCTTCTGCAGGACCAGGCTCAATTAAACTAAATCTGACAGAGAAGGAAGCAAAGCTGGCCTGGCCTAATAAAGAAGCCACAGAGAATCTCTGGCTTTTACAGTGTGACTACATTGGTCATTTACCCCACTATTTGTGTTGGATTAGACACAGAGGAATTCAAGTTAAGACCCAGCAACAACAAGAAATAAAGCTTAATGTGAGGAAGCCCATTGTGGAATTATCTCTTTACAGTAGAGAATCATCTCTCTTCTCTCTTTTTTGTCAGTTGGCAGAGGTGATTTAAATTTGCTCGGATTGGCTGCCATTACTTTTCTCCACTGTGCACCTGCTCTGACAGCAAAAGGGCACTTATAAGGGTATCAGTTCCCCTAAACTGGGTACCCCTTGTCTCCAAACAGTGATTCTTTTTCTTTTCTTGGCTTTCAAGTCAGGACTGAAACAGAGTGCCACTAGATCATTTAGGAAAAGTAAACTTTAAAACAGATGCGGAAAATGCCTACTAGCACCTTGTCAAACTGCCAATTAGCCTCTTGTCAAAGCCAGCTTCTGATGTTGGAGCAAACACAGCTCTCTGCTTCTGCTGACTTCTCCAAATTGTTTGTCATCTAGACAGCTACAGCAATTTCACTGTGGAAACTAAATTGGAAAAGCTGTAGATCACAGCAGATACAAGTACATAGTAGTCACACATCTACTTCCTTGTTAATTTTTTTTTTTTTTGCTCCTCTCCTTTTTTAGGATAAGGAAATTTTTGCTTGCTTTAAAAACTGGGAGGCAACAGGTTTGTACCACCCACAAGATCTATTTACAATCCAAATTACATAACAAAACCATATGTAAATAACTCCATCCAGTTCAGAGTAATTGGCTGCTGACACACTAGGTGATTTACATTATCACTAACTTGTAGGTCAAAGTATGAGAGGTTGAGCCTCTTTAAAATCCACAGATACTGATAGGGGCTTCAAAATACAAAACCTACCTTATACATTATAATCTAAATATTATCAGTAAGACACAATATAGTGGCACAGAAGGAAACAGTAAATCCTTGGAAAAATATTTGGTAGTCATAAATGAGACAAGAGACTGGAAGTTATTATGGAAAGAAGACCCTTCAAAATCTGTGTCTATCAAAGTAAGAAAACATGGATTAAAATTGTTACACTGGTGGCATCTCATACCTGTATGACTGAGTTATATCTTGACATCGACACCTAGAAGTTGTTGGTGACTTTATATAGTTTAGGCACATGGATATGATTTAGCAGATATGATTTAGCGGATCAGTTTTGAGGGGATGTTTTCCTATAAGAAAAAGGAATACTAATAAAAAAAATTAAAGGTCAGTTCAGTTAACTTTGTCTCTCTTCATAAGTGAGAAGGAATTTTAAGATGTTTTTGGTTGACATCATTTACTGTACAGTATTCCTTGTGTTAAGAAATCTATCTTCTTAGCCTTGATTAAACTGTATAGGCAGTTGCTTGTCTCCAGTATTCCGGAACTGATTAATCTCTCTCTCGGCCTTTTGAAAGAGGAAACCCTTGACATTTTTGTCTAATACAGAGATAGAGAAGTTACCTTTTTGGACTATAGCAACTCTGAATATACAGCTAGCATTATGGCCACTAGTAATTTAAGATGGTGTAGATTAGGAATTGTAGTTCATTTTAGTTTATGTTTAAAGTGATTGGCTATCTGAGGGGAGGGTTCATAGAGTGCTGTGCCATCTGGTTTTGGTGTTCATTTTGTTTGCTGCTTCAGTGTGTTATTTGTTTGATTTTTAAAAATTATTTATATACTTGCATACTTATTTTTTTTTTAAAAATTGTCTTTTAATAATGTAAGCCACTGGTGCTTTTTAAGGAGAAAGGCAAGGTAAAACATATTTTAAATAAATAAAAATAAAATAATATATTTCACCAGCCACTGCCTTAATGGAGCTAGGAATTCACTAGCAATGCTAAAATAATGGGGATGCGGGGTGGAATCCTGGTGTTCTTATGTTAATACAACGCTAGAGGACACTGCTTATCCTGAAATGCACTAGGAACAGGCAGGCAATCTTAGGCACGGATTTGCTTAAGAGGGGGCTGATGAGATCTTTTGATTACACAGACACAGTGTTTCAACATCCTGTTGCTATGCTTACTGCACAGTCTCCCTGATATCGTCTTTCTCACTATTTATTTACTTCCCATGCTGTGAGAATGGTTTATGACTGCTCACCTACGTCTGCTGCTAGTTGTGCCAAGAGATCATGCTCCAGAATACCTAATATTCTTTTTGTTACCCTGAGAAATATATTATAAAAAATTCACCTTTTGTTCAGTGCAAATGGCTGCCACAAACATGGTGGCATGCCCCTAGAATGTATTGTTTGAATTCCAAGGACACTCTCTAATTCCTGTTATAATTTTTGTTATAAAAGCTGCTGTTCTGAAAAAAAAAATTTTTATCATAGATTGCAAGGGGAACAAATGGTTTTGAGTCTCACCAATCAGACATTTCCGTTTGAGGCAGCAATCCTAAGCACACTAAACTAGAAGGAATTAATTGGTCTACTTTTGGATTTAACATGCATGAGTTCAGAATGTGTAGTTGAATCCTCTGTGTACCTACTTGCTAAGGAATGCAAAAAAACACAGTTTATTGTGCTGAAAAAATAATACAAAATCGGTATTAGGACCAGGAAAGGGAGAAAAGAGTTCTGTGTTGATAGTTGGATTTTATATTTTCAGAATCGGAGAATGAAATTCCAGCAGCATTTCAAGGTGAAACCTGAAACCATCATATCACCCACAAAAGATCAATAGATCAAATCAAATCAAGTCCAAACTCTCCCAAGAAGGAAACATTGACTAAACTGGTGATTTTGTATCTTGGGCACATCATGAGAAGATAAGACTTACTGAAAGAGAAAATAATGTTGGGAAAAGTTAAAGGCAATAAGAAAAGAAGTAGACCAAATAACAGAAGGAGTGACACAATAAAGGGAGCCACAGCCCTGAGGTGCAAGAACTGCAGAGTGCTGGTGAAAACAGTACTGCTTGGAGATCAGTAAATCATCAAGTTGCCATAAACTGGACACAACTTGATGGCACATAACAACATCAGACACAGTGTGAACTGCCCTGTTAAGTATTGCTAGGTAGCAACATAGCTGGTTGACACATAATGATCTTTTGCATTTTAAGTGTAATCCTCCTAGAGTAGAGATTACTGCAGCTCATCACATAGATCTGTGTAATGGTGCTAAGTATTAGCCATCAAATCAACCCACAGTTGCTTTTCAGGGTGAGGAAATGATTCAAGAATGAGTTTCCATACTCATATGGGCAAACCAGACTTATCTTTGCACTGCTCTGGTTTAGATGATAGGTTTCTTCCTCTATATACAGTATGTATGTATGTATGTATGTATGTATGTATGTATGTATGTATGTATGTATGTATGTATGTATGTATGTATGTATGTATGTATGTATGTATGTGTGTGTGTGTGTGTGTGTGTGTGTATGTATGTATGTATGTATGTATGTATGTATATGTATATGTATGTATATACAGTACTTCACTTCATAGGCATCCTTCAGTCTCGAGAGACTATGGTAACATGCTCTGAATCGAGGAGTGTCCTCTCCAGAGCATGAAGCCCGGGTAAGGTAATATGGAGGATAGGCTGTTACCCAAGCAGCAAATCCCCCCTCTCCACGTTGCTGAAATGGTCCAATGGAAAGGCAAGAGCCAATACGACTGGTTCCAGCAACGTTGCAGGAGTTGGCAGAACGACACGAACTGCCTTCGGGACTCCAGCTCCGGATTTTGCCTCGAGGTTAACTCCTGAAGCCTTTTCCATCGGTGGATATAGCCACAAGGCAGTGGAGGTTTGAAATCGGAGTTTTCCTTCTCCGAGATGGGCTGCCTTCCATGGCTGACGAGCCCCACCTACCCGGCCTGCTCTTTAATAGTGCAAAAGTATGATCTGATCCTTAAAACTTTCCTGACTCCCTGGCTTATGCAAATCTAATTGGCTTTCCTATTTACCATATTAAGGCCAGATACAAAGTTTGAGAATTTCGCCCTCAGGCAGGTTCCTAGGGAAAAGAGTCCAGGGTCCTGGGACACGCTCTTTTACAGCAGGAAGTCCCACCCCTAGGCCCCACCCCCAGGCCATGTGGTCAGGAGACAAAAGAAAGCCCAGGGAAAAAAAAACCTCAGCATGGCATCCATGCAAACAGACCTGGCCTTCGCCCTCAGCCCAGCTTCCTAGGGAAAAGAGGCCAGGGTCCTGGGACACGCTCTTTTACAGCAGGAAGTCCCACCCACATATATATATGTATATATGTATATGTATATGTATGTATGTATATACAGTATATATGTATATATATGTATGTATACATATGTATATACAGTATATGTATATATATATGTGCGTGTGTGTGTGTATATATATGCATATGTATATGTATATGTATATGTATATGTATATGTATATACAGTATGTATATGTATATGTATACACACACCCATAGTGCTTAAAGCAATCTTTGGGTGATTTGCAATTTAATTATGCAGGTTACACATCATTATATACATGTATGCTTATGTGTATGTATGTATTTGTTGTTTAGTCGTTAAGTCGTGTCCTACTTGGGTAATTCAGAGAAGCTATGGGCTATGCCGTGCAGGGACACCCAAGACGGACATGTCATAGTGGAGAGTTCTGACTAAATGCAAACCACCTGGAGCAGGAAGTAACACATACATAAGTAATGTATGTATTACTTATACATATTGGGTTAAATCCTGTTTAGCATAGTAAGTTTTAACTAGAATAGGTCTTTTTGAATCAATGGAGCTTATGAAGGAGTTATGCTAAACAATAGGATTTCAGCCACTATTTGATGATGATGGCGATGTGTAACCTGCATAAACATATTGGGTTAAATCCTGTTTAGCGTAGTAAGTTTTAACTAGAATAGGTCTTTTTGAATCAATGGAGCTTATGGAGGAGTTATGCTAAACAATAGGATTTCAGCCACTATTTGATGATGATGGCAATGTATAACCTGCATATAATCAAATTGTAAATCACCTAAAGAGTGCTTTAAGCACTATACATAATAAATATTAACTACCTCTCCCCCAGCCAGCAAGGCCACTTTTTGTAGTTAAACCAACTAAGCAACCAGAAATCTTTTCTAAGCTCTGATCTAAGGAAGATCTGAGCCTGAACTTTGTTGCTACTCTGATAACCCACGAGCTGGCATTTGGCAAGCTGCGGAGTTCAACCTGCAATTGTTCCTTCCCTGTCAGTCAAAAGAGAGGGTTAAAGTATAAACCTCCTAGGCTTTTCACAGCTCTGCTCTGCCCATTTTATTTTTTTTCAAAGTCTGGAGGCTTGATCAAATCCACTTGATCTTGATACATTCTCTGTTCTTTGAAGTGCTCTTTGCTGCAGATCAGTTCTTTTGTTCTTTAGCTAGGCAAATATCCATGCTTCATTTGCATTATAGACACTTGTATGGCAGATCTAAATGAGCATTCATGCTAATCCCTTTACATGGGTCTGGTCTAATGACTACTGTAGATTTTCTCTGCCATTTGGAGCATAAGATTTTATACCTTTAACTCCTGAAACAATTGGATTTAAATCCAATTGTTAGTCTCAACCAGGGCAGACTCTATGACTCAATGAGATTTTCATAAGTTAACACTTTATGTAACTTCGGTTGTTTCATGGGGTTTGCTCTAATTGGGACAAAAATTGGATTATTTTTTAGCGATACAGTAGAGATGAATCTAGGATTTAAATAATACAAGATTTAAAGAAGGTTTTTCTCGGATTGCAATACTCATGTAGCAAAATGAAATAAAATAAAATAAAACCCCAACAAAACAGATAACAGGCCAGACTGGTACCCAGGAACAATCCAGAAGAGATAACTAAAAAAAACCCCCACTTATCGTATATCTTTCAGATAAGTAATTGGGTCATCTCTGTGAGAATTGGTGTGCTTATGTGCCATCAAGTTGCCTCTGACTTATGACATGAGCAATCTCTAAAATTTCTCCTCAATAGCCCTGATCAACTCTTGTAAATGCATACCTATGGTTCCTGTAAGGATTTAATCCATCTTATACAGTATTTAGTTTTCCTCTTTTCTTGATGCCTTCCACCTTTCCCAGCATTATTTTTTCCCCAAATAATTTTGCCTTCTCATTATGTGCCCAAAGTAGGACACAGCCTCAGTTTCATTGTTTTTGCCTCCAGAGATAGTTCAGGCTTGATTTGCTCTAGGACCCACTTGCTCTTCTTTCCGGCAGTCCACAAAGGTTTCCTCTGGCATTGTATTTCAAATGAATCATGTCTTTTTTTCCTATCAGTTTTCTTTACTGTCCAGCTTTCACACCCCAAACATGGTGATCAGAAATACAGGAGTGTGGATAATGTTGGTTTCCAGAGACACATTGATGATCTTCTCTGATTCCTTCATTGCTACCCTTCTGAGTCTTAGTCTTCTGATTTCTTGGCTACAATTTCCATTTGGATTGATACCTGAACCAAGGTATACAAAATCTTTCACTGTTTCAATTTCTTCACTGACAGCATTAAAGTTCTATAGTTCTTCCGTAGTCATGATTTTGGTATTAATGTTCAACTACAACCCTGCTTTGTAGGGATGTTGGCAAGTCTTTAGGACTGAGTCCCAAGTCTGAGTCCATGTCCGAGTCTTGAGTTGCTTACCCCCCCCCCCCAGGAGGGCACATGTGTCAAGACAGCAGGCCTGGGAAGCTGAGCTGGTGCATGCACAGAGACATCCAGTCAGCTTCTCTTCCCAGAGCCAGCCCCTTCCTCTGCACATGAGCCAGCGTATCCGCTGGGTGCTGGATGCATGGGCAGAGGCAGCAGCCTGCTCCTGGAAGGGAAGCTGGGCCTGCTGCCTCTGAAGATTGTGGTGGCGGCAGCTGGTAGGGGGGCCCATAGGAACCCAACAATACAAGACAAATGGGTCTGAGTTGCGAGTCACATCCAAGTCCACTCCAGAAACCCCCAAGTCGAGTCAAGTCACTGGTGCAACTTAAGTCGGACTTGACAGCAAGTCGCAACTCATGAGTCCCCATCTCTGCTGCTTCTTTCTTTCACTAAAAGTAATTTCAAGGCATTGCTACTTTCTGCCATAAAAGGGTGTCATAACTACTGGATAGCTCAGTGGTTTAGGTC
This sequence comes from Pogona vitticeps, assembly GCF_051106095.1. Taxonomy (NCBI): domain Eukaryota; kingdom Metazoa; phylum Chordata; class Lepidosauria; order Squamata; family Agamidae; genus Pogona; species Pogona vitticeps. The sequence goes on along the minus strand of NC_135787.1, from coordinate 165,040,668 downwards.
TCTGGCTGAGGAGTTAAGAGGATGGGAGTTTGATTTCCCACTGTATCTCCTTGACAGAGGCTGGATTCAATAGGGTCACTTCCGGCTTTGCAGTTCTAAGATTATTATTATAATAAGACTACTGTATCTGTGTATCTTAAATTGTTGATGTTTCTTCCTTCAATTTTCACTCTTCAGTCATCTGAATCTAGTCTTACTTTCCATATAATATGTTATCCAAACAGATAATGGGATAAAATACACCCTTGTTTGAAACCTTTGCATTTCGTTTCTCCATATTCTATCCAAATGGTAGCTTCTTGTCTACAGTACAAGTTATGCATCAGGACAATCAAGTGCTGAGGCACACCCATTTATTTCAGAACAAGCCATTGTGTCTCATAATCTATACAGTCAAAGTATTTACTGTAATCTATAAAGCATAGAGTAATCTTCTTAAATTCTTTGGTGCACTCAAGTAGTCAGTGGATATTTGCCATATAATCTTGAGTGCCTCTTCCTTTTCAGAATCCATCTTGAACATCAGGCATTTCTCACTCCATATAAGGCAAAAGCCTTTGTTGACATACCTTGCAATACTTAGCTTGCATGGGAAATTAAAGCAATGGCCTTATAGTTACAGCATGCCTTGGCATCTCCTTTCTTAGGAATTGGAATGTACATTGAACATTGCCAGTCTGTGGGCTATTTTTTTTTATATTTGTTGGTATATTTTAGTTAGAATTTTTACAGATTTAATCTCAGTGGCTTGAAATAGTTCTATTGGTATTCCATCTACTCCTGGTGAAGTATTTCTTCCCAGTGCTTTCAGAGAAGCTTTCCCTTCTCTTTCTAGAACTTCAGGTTCTTTGTCATAGGATTGCTCTTCAATAGAGTCTGTCATCTTTTTTATCTCTTTTGTATACTGTTTCTACCTTCTCTTTATTTTGTTCCTGGTCAAATTGTGTGCACCCATTGGTCATTCAGCATTCCTAATCTAGGCTTAAATCTTCCTTTGATTTCTTGGCTCTTCTGAAAGAGATATGTTTTTCTCCTTTTGTTGTTAAATTATTAAATATTTGTTGTGAAAATATTAAATATTACAATATTTAACTTTGTCTCTACATGACAGTCACTGAAAAACTGCATTCAGGGTTCTGGGAACCTCCAGATGTTGTTGGACTATATCTCTCATAACTCCAGTTCTTGGGCAAGGGTGATGGAAGTTAGAACCCAACAGCAGGAAGACCACAGCTGACAAAGCAGTACAGAATGAGGCAGACTTTCTGGAATCTGCACCTCTGGACTGTGTCCCCGAAACAGGTGAATCAGATGGATTTATAATTCCTATCTTGGCAGATCTTATAAGTGATGACATACTGAGTCACACAGACAGCTAGGTCTTGTTGGTATGTGCAGCCCTGTGAAGTCAGTTGTTCCAGAATCTTGTTGCAATTGTGAATTGTACACTACAAGCATGATGGGGAGCAGATGCTAAGGTGATCTGTGCAGCCCATCAGGTAAGCATGAGGGAATGTGCACAAAATCAAATCAGTTCAAGATAATTAAACTTGGAAAGGACTCTATTGAAAATATACCTAACCCTATCCCTTGAACAGGATACCCTTCAACTAAAGGGATCTGCTTCTTTAAAATGTTTTAATACAGTTTTAAAATAATGTTTCTAATTAGTTTTTAATAATTTTAATCCATTGTAAATTACTTTGGGAGCTCTGTGGACAGAAAGATAAAAAATATATTATAAATGACGGACTAATTGATCTCTAATGGGCATTCCAACCAAGGATACATTGCCTTCCATAGAAATTGCTATCACTGCTGGCCAGCATGTATATGCTCTGGAAGTTCTTCCATAATATCTGAAGAAAGGTACATGCACTTGTCACTTATTTTATTTTTAATGCTTTGGTTCCATCCTTCTTCACAGACCAAGGTTCTATATCAATGAACACAGATAAATCAGTAACAATCCAGCTGTGGATCTATTTCGGAGCACAATCCAAAGTGCTGATTATGACCAGTAAAGCCCATTACTGCTTGAATCCAGGCAATCCTTCAGTTCAGGCAGTGGAGCAAAAGAAGTGGTTAATCCCTACTCCGTCACCAGGAAACCTGTATTAGCCACACTCTAGCCATCATGACACACTGGAGCAAACATTTATCTATTTCATGTGACGTTTCCTGTTTCTAAGGACCTCTAGAATTGAGGCATGATGGATGCGGGTCACCCAACGCAGTGCTAGAAGCTTTTCCTGCTAGGGCAAATGATGTCAATAGCCCAGCAGGAATGTGGAACAATTTTGATTGTCCAGATAAGTAAAATTTCCAAGCTATGGCAGGGATAAGGACAGAAGCCAACAACTTTCACTGGTGGTCTGTCATGCATAGCTAGTTTCATATCAGAATGGCTATTAAGCAGATGGTAGATGTGTTACCAAGTTATATGGGGGAAAAAGGGAGTGAAGACACATTGAAAGCAGAGCAGAAGGCTCGCTGTATGCCTGTTGATTCCACTGCGCACACCTGCTGCAAAAGTGTCTTTTTGGGGAGATGGGAGCAGGCAGTAATCAGTTCTCCTGCTGTTACCACGAGCCAGTGTTGCACGTGTGACATGTCTACCAAATATTGAGCAGAACCCAGATCAACCAGCTGTAAATGAACGTTGGCTGTTGACTTCAAATTCTTTCCTTCATTCTCAGGAACAATCAAGTTTTTGATTTTTCTTTTGTTAACATGAAAATGTCCATTCACTTTTTCTCAGTTTTAATATTGTATAACACTTTCTGTTTACATGCACACTCCAGTACTATTGTACTCTGCACAAGTACTCTACTTAGGCTCCAAGAGTTATTAGTTACACCCTAACAATTGTAAGACATTTCTGTGGTGGCAAAGACCCTGGCTGTACTTGGAAACAGGTTTGGGATTCTATCGTCATAACTTTCACAATAAAAAGAACAGAAGACCAAGAAAACAAAGAAATGAAACCCCACAAAATTTTGTGCATAGTTCTGAGATTGTCTGTGCTCAAGCAAACCAGGACAGGAATATGGGAGGCTGCCTTATGGAATCACATCCTTTGCCCATCTAGTCCAGTGACCGACAGCCATTTTCAATGATTTGGGGCAGGATTACTTCCTAGCACTACTTGCAGATGTGAGGGGATGTAGGACTTTCTGTACACAAAGTACCGTACCTGCTATACCACTCAGCCATAGCTCCTCCTAAGGTTTCCTGTCACTGATTTATTATTTAAAAGCTGGGGGTGGGGAGAAACAACCTGCCCCTCACAATCCTCTCATTAGGAGGGTCAATTCCCCCCAAGCAATTCCCCCCTTCAAAACATGTACGTACATAATGTAGTGTCCAACATCTATTATTGGATTGTGCTATTTCTTTAGTTGAATTTGTCTCATTCTACACTTTTCCTTCACAATTTCTCCTCCCACTTTCTAGGTCGGCAAACTATTTGCATATTATATACACTGCCTGCACAACCCTGAACAAGAATTTTATGATTCTTCCTCCCTGCCCCCAGTAAACGTTTAGCATATCATGTTCTTAACTAAGGATTTATCTCTTAATAAATAGCTTATTTTACATACTTTATTTTTTTTACTACTGCAATGATTTATGTAATGACTGCTATCTTGGTTTGGCTGTGTTTTTTATCTTCTAATCTTTGTGAAGAGTTTTATCTTGAGAAACAGAGCTATAAATCTATTCACTAATAACTTGTTGGCACCTAGCACAAATGCCCTGTACCTATTTTTGTGTAATTTAGCAATCATCACTCTCATCAAGGAACAAATTCACAATGTCTGCAATGTTCATATAAGTTGACTACCAAACAAGTGGGGTAAGGTACAGTAATTAGATATATCAATGCTGGAAAGACTGCCCCCTGTCTGAAATTTAGTAAGCTTCAGTGCCACATATTTGTCTGAAATTTTGTAGCTTTTCTGCATGCAGAAGTTACTACACCAGAAATTTAATAAAATTCTGTAAAGTACAGCTGTCTGTTGACTTCCAAGGACAGCGAATGAGAAGCATGAACCTTTATATTTCTGAATCTCACTTGAAGTTCTGCAAGTCAGATCAAGTGGCCTCTAAATTGTCTCTGTCTTCGTCTGTGTTCTGACCTTGGGTAGAAACAAAATGTGGTCAGTGCACACACCTCTACAGATATTCCTATATGTATATGTTTCCCTTCTTGCTGATATAAATCATTTTAAAATAAAGGCCAATATTGCTTGAAGTCCAAATTATATGGAATCAAGCAAAACTGACTATAAAAAGTTGAAGACACCAGAGAATGCATCAGAAGACGGATATGGTTTAGGTTCTTTACAAGGGACAGATACCAAATTCATCTGCAATTGTTTGTCTAACTGCAGTTAAAAATATGCACTGAGTTTCTACTGAAGTGTCCTAAATAGCATTCATTTAAAAATCATGTGTCTTCCATATCTGAAATTAAGTTAGTATTTTTTATGACAATTTTAACATTTTAATGACAAAGTTTATTTAAGGAGTAGGCAATTTAATTCTAATGGAATTTAAAATTAGTAGAGGTGTAAGAGTTTTGGATGACTTCTATTTATTTGTTGTATACGAGTTTGCTGGTTTGAATATGACTCTAAAACAGTGGGTTCCTAACCTTGGGTCCTGTGATGTTCTTGAACTACAACTCCCAGAAATCCTGGCCAGCACAGTGAGCAGTGAAGACTTCTGGGAGTTTTAGTCCAAGAACATCTGGGGACCCAAGGTTGGGAAGCACTTCTCTAAAAGAAAGGAGTGCTAAGGGCCTCATGCTGTTCATTTCTTATGCCCAAATGCAAGCCACATGTTTTCAAGGCTCCTGCATTTCACATAGCTTTTCTGCTATCATACTAAATATCAATTATAAATCTGAGGGTCAAATCACTGTTATTTTTAGGTACACAAGTGGTGTACATTCTCTACCCAGGCAATCTTTTTTCCTGGAACTTGGAAACAGAGCGGGGGGAGGCAATATCTAAGATTATACTTCCTGCCTATATGACATCACTGCAACCACACTGGTGGCAGGGGTGGGGTGGGGGAGAAAGCAGGACAGGAGAAATAAAAAGACAGATGCTTCTCTCACTTTATCATTTTCTACTTTATTACTTCAAATTAACAACCACGATAAAGCTCAAAAAAGTCCAATATTTACACAGGAAAAAAGTACAAAATCCCCTCCCCCCAAAGTTCTTCAATTTTTTTTTCCGTTTTTTAAAATTACAAAGTAATAAAAAGTTTTTTTACTTTAATAAAAAAAAAGGAGGGAGGGGGAGAGAGAGGGAGCCAGTAAGCAGGGTAAATAAATTAGGGGGAAAGACAAAAAATAAAATAAAATAAAATAAAATAAAATAAAAGAGAGAGAGAGATCGAGAGATCTGTGTGTTAAATAGAAAGAACAAAGAGAACCAAAAAACCAAGCCCCACCCACTTTCAATGACTCCACACTGTCCAACATCAAAAAAGTGTGCCAAGTTAAGAGGCCGGAGAGCGGGGTGATGGCTGCTGCAATGCAAAAACCCAGGATGGACTGGCTTTCTGGAGAAAAACATAAAATTTAAAAACAGTAACAGATAAGAAAAGAAAGTGGAAGAAATCTTTCTGCGAGGGGAGGTTGTGCGTCTGAGGCTGGGTTGCCTTTTAAAAACTGATGAGGAAAAAAAGAGCAACTGTTATAATAATACCAGCTTCTCTCTCTCCCCTCCCCCCACTGCCTTCACCATCCATTTCACATACTCTTTCCTTTTCCTCAACACTCTTCCCATCTCCTGGGGAAGTAAAAACAAAACAATTTAAACAATTTAAAAAAAACCCTAAACACACGCAAACGGGGGGTGGGTGGGTTGTCTGTTTCAAGAGAGACACCACCACCACCTGCACAAGAAGCAGGTTACATTTCCAAACCCTTCACATTTGTTTCTGACTCTCATGGCACACATCTCTTAAACCACAGGCCCACGCTTTCCACACAATGGCCATGGTGTCACTATTGGCATGCTTAATTTGCTTAACTGGTATCCCTGTGGCATCTCCCAACTTGCCCATGAATGCACATGGAGAGGAGCAGTGATGAGAAAGAAAACCTGCCTACAGATAGTAGGCCTCTCCCTTCCCCACACAACACAACAGCCCCATGCAGTACCAGCTTGGAAGTGTGGTTCACCTCGAAAATGAATGCTAAGCCACTTAGTCAGTGCTGGAATTTTAAGGTCTTCTGTAAACATCCTCCTCCTGCTCACCCAAAATAATAATGATAATGATAAAATATTTTTAAAATCCCAAAGCCATCCCAAATGATGGCAGAAACCATTCCATCTCAGACATATTGAACTTTCAAAAACAAAAAAGGCAAGTGATTATTGTTTTGTTTCAGATGATACAAATAGATCAGAAAATGGGGGGCGAGGGCGGGTGGAAAGCAGAGTGGGCTGGCTGTGGCCTGCTGGCGTGAGATGGGGGGCAAGGCCTACGTCGAGACGAAGCTGCACGGCAGCAGCAGAGGTGTTTTTCTGCAAGGCTCCTGCATCGGTGACTTGCTGAAGGCAATTGGGCTTGGGAACGCAGTCGCCGATCTCAGAAAAGACATGAACGCCAGCACGGGGCAGGTCCTCTCCTTGTGGCTGGCAGAAAAAAAAGTTGGTTTTTTTGTTGTTTTTTCTTTTTTTATTTGTATTTTTTTGTAATTTTGTTTTTTAAAAGAAAAATACAGTGAAGACACTAGAAAAAAAAGGGAGAGAAAGAGTACTGTTAAAACAATTTCCCCTCCCGACATCTATAACAGAGGAAGTATTACGACAAAAGTCTACTTATTGTACCCATGTGCAACTAACAGCTGCTCTCATGCAACTGCAGTTATTCCTGGGCAAAGCACAGGAAAACATCTCTGTGGGATGTGCCATTTACCTAGTGTTAGAATTAATATTTATGAAGAAGGGATTCGTAGTCTTCTCTCAGTTTCCCAATATATCAACAAAAAAGGGGGATACTATTCTGCAAGTTGGAAAGCAGCCAGAAAACAGTTAAAGGTGCCTGTCTTGTAAATGTTGGAAAAGTGAGATCAAGGTAGTGGCAGACCCTTCCTCCCAGAGAAATCACAACTCTGTGCATCAAGAACTGCTAGATTAAAGCACAAAGAACTGTGATTTCAAGAGGCATCCTTCATATAGTCTCCTGTCTGCCCATAGGAACTTAAGAGAATTTGATTTTTTTAAAAAATTAAATCAAACAGATGTAGAGATCCTCTAGAGCACTGGTTCTTAACCTCGGGTTACTCAGGAGTTTTGGACTGCAACTCCCAGAAGCCTTCACCACCAACTGTGCTGGCTGGGGTTTCTGGGAGTTGCAGTTCAAAAACATCCGAGTAACAAAGGTTAAGAACCACTGCTCTAGAGCAGTGATTCCCAACCTTGGGTAACCCAGATGTTCTTTGACTGCAGTTCCCAGAAGCCTTCAGCACCTGTCACGCCGGTCAAGGTTTCTGGGAGTTTTTGCAGTTGAAGAACACCCAAGTTATACTACGTAGGAAACCACTGATTTAGAGGATGCATTGTGCATTCAATTTCTATGGCTTTAAAGCAATACTGTAGACCCTGGATCATAACCTACTGCTAGGATGCCCAACAGCACCTCAAACACCCGGAAAGATGTCTTGTCCCTATTGTTTAACTTTGTAAATTAATTTTACTGGATCTGATTATTGTATATTATTATGAGCACCAGCAGCTGGAAAGCAAAGCACTATCCTTCCATTGCCCTGGCCTCTTTTCCTTCTCCTGCAGGTAATCCAAAGAGACTTTCATGAAGGAACAAAAGAGAGCAGACTTGGAGGAGGGTGATGTAGAACAGGTATCTGAGCACACAGAAAAGCACAAATGTCACTCTTTAGAAAGCAATGAAAAAGGATTACACCACAGACTGATACAACTGCCTTTGCTTTGCTTTTTTTGGATGTGTTGCTCCATGTTCTTCTTCTTTAAGAGCGGTATGTGTGTATATAAATAAATACACACACACCCAAAAGACATACATCTTGCTCTCTCGGTACCTTGGCCAATTTTTTATGTTTCTTTGGGACATTATTTGCCTTTTCAAACTAACTAGTCCTGCAATGAGCCAAGCCATCACAGCAGATATTTTATGATGCTGTCTACGGCAATTTTCAAAGTTTGAAATGCAACCATGGCCCGCAAAATGTTTAGAACATCAAATTAATCAAACTTTTAAAAAGCTACACATAACAGAGTAATCTTGGCAGCTCTGCAAGATGCTCTTGTCTGACCATTCTAACATTAAAGCCATCCACATCTTGAAATTTTCTACCAGTTCCACCAAGAAGAATGCTTTTTGAAAAGGCATTCAAAAAGGTCAAGGGAAACAATGCTGCATTGTTCAGTGCTCATGCCACTGAAGGTGGACAAAGTCCAATCCCAGCCAAGTATAGTCTGATGCATTTAGGCACACCTTTTAAAAGAACAGCAGCACCATACTCCAGCATGCTAAACAGCAAAAGTTCACATGCGGACTCTTCTTTAATTTCCAGCTTTCCCCCATGCTCTCTGCTCCAGGGATGGGGGCCATGTGGCGCTCCAGACATTGCTGGAATACAACTCCAATCATGCTCACTGTTACCTTTGCTGGTGGGGCCAATGGAAGTCAAAGTCCCACAGCACTCAGGAGGCCATGGGTTTCCCAACCCTGCTGCATTGGAGAGACAAGGAACAGCTACTCCATATTACCATGTAGCTGAATAAAGCATACAGCATGCTATCTGAATATCTAATCAGTTGTTCAGCTGTTAAGAAAGACACTTAGAGGGGAGCAGCTAGTTTCTCCCCTCTTACTTGTTGCTTTCTCCATGTGAGCAAGAGCTTCTCCTGTTTGGACACATCACTCTCCACACAAAGAAAACAACAAGAGAGAGGAGGTCCAGTCACTCCTTTAAGCATATTGATAACAACTGGGGGGGTAGCTACTAAACAGAGTTTGTTAGCCAATTATTTGCAGCTGAGAGCACAAGAGGTGACCACACCCTACTATGGAAGAAAGCACACTGCCTTTCAAGCATCTCAAGGTGGAAGAAGGGTTAGACGCCTTCAGTGTCTAGGTGCATTTAATACAGGCTCCTAGAAATAAAACCAGCAATGTGAATCCATTCCCTGATGGAATCTAAATATGCCTTAGATTGCATGCTTCCATAGTAATAAACTGTATGGTTCGCTACATCATGGCACATTAACCAAAGCAGTTATACCCATTAATGTAGGAAAACTACCTTGTAATATTGGGTAGGCATGGAACATTATAAAGCCAGTTTCCAGCCAACCGAGAGAACACATCTGAGTGCCTCTGCCATGAATTTTGATAATCAGATGCGCTTCAAACACCTTGTTCCCTATTCTCATAATCAGACAGCAGGAGTTTAGCCCCTTCAGGTCCTGTTGGACCCAATTCCCAAGCTGGCTTACTCAATGGTAAGGAATGTGGGAATTTTGCAGTCCAACAACATGAGGAGGAGCCATACCCTGCTATAGAATAGTGTATATTGGGATTCAATGCAGAGAGGAAGTATGCCTATTCATCAAGACCTACAATCCCCACGGACACAATAGAATCCTGTCATGATAAAGATGTATCAAGACGCTCACCTAAGCAAACACTGGTCCGGTGAAATCCACTCTTCATTTCCCCAGGTGATCAAATGGCACACTTGTCTGGAAAATAAACAGTCAGAAGAGTGAATAGAGACAAGAGAGGGTAGGAAGATTTATAGGAATGGACACTGATCCCCCAAAATGTTTCCTCCCACTGCCCCTTAACAGGCTCATCCACTCCTCGTTCCCAAGAAGGCTCCAATAAAAGCCCACCTGTGATGCTGAAATCCGTGACACCTCTTGCCGCCCTGTGAGGTCAGATGAGGAGATGTTGGCAGGGGCTCCCCGGTGTAACCTCATGCTGACCTTCCGCTCCCTGTCCACTCGTGAAATTGCCCTGGGGGATGTGTTTCCTGATGAGGAGGAGTAAAGTTTCAGTTTTTCAATCTACCAATCTATTCATACTAGCAGAAAAAGAATAGGGAAAAACATCATTCCTAATGAACTTACAATTTAAATTTTCAACATTGTAGCAAACAAATGGAAAGGCACAAAGAAAGCAAGTGTACCGTTACCATGAAGTAGGGAGGGTTATGCCAGTGCAAAGTAATGCTTAGAGTGCTAGCCTGAGACTTGGCAGATTCAAGTTCAATTCACCCAAGCCACAAAACTCACTGGGCATGGACAAAGTTCCTACTCCAGTCCTCTGAAGATGCCAGCCACAGAGTCTGGCGAAACATGAGGAAGAACAACCTTCAGAACATGGCCAAAGAGCCTGAAAAACCCACAACAACCATCACTGGGGTAGCTTTGGCCACTCACTCTTTCTTAGACTGACTTACCTACCTCATATAATAATTGTGAAATTCAAGGAGAAGGAGGAAAATCATGTACCGAAGCTCACTGGAGGGATGGTGGGAGATAAACGTAACTAATAAATACCAAAAGACCAGGATAACAAGCAATGCTTCCAATTTTATCCTAGTTGGGACTGAAACTCTGAAGCAAAGAGGCACGTGCCTGGCTGTCCCCCCTCTGCTACCTGGATGACAGGTTTGGGTATAACCCTTGTCTACTCACCAGACTGTTGGATGCGGGAGGTGGGTGTGGAGGCCATGGGTTCAGCAACATTGCGGAGGCGATTAGCAGTGGCTCCTGCAGGAGGCCCAGGTGGCAGTGCCCGTGTGGCTGAACCCCGAAGCTGCCCCATCCGCTCCTCTCGCTCGTGTTCTCGCCTTTCCCGATCCATGTCCTCGGGATTCCGGGCTGCCCCCTAAAACAGGAAATGCCACAAAAGCCATTGAGACTTTACTAGCAGGCCAAAAGGAGCTTATCATTTTATTCATATACACACAATTTCTTGCAGTAGCAGCTGAAGAGAATGAAAGACACACAAATACACAAAACAGATGTCTGATGCTGAATCATTCAGTAGGGCTTCCACAATATGTCTTGCAAAACACTTTCAGTTCTTTCTTATTGTAACTGGGAGAAGAAGTGTGCATATATACATTTAATCCTTAGGATGATTGGATTTCATTTGCTATACAACTTCACTCCCCCCCCCCCCCAATTTAGCTGACCTAAAGACAGACTACAGTGTAGGCCAGCGGTGGCGAACCTTTTTGGGCTCACGTGCCCAAACTGGGAAAACAAAAACCAAAAAAACAGCAGGTGGTGTGCCGCCGCCTCTACAGCAGACCCAGAACAGGAAGTGTGGACCCAGAACAGGAAGTGGCAGCCTTGGAACCGGAAGTGGCAGTGGAAGGGGGAATCCCAGCACGGAGGTGTCTCAAGGTCCCTCTGCTGCCAGCACCAGTTGCTCCAGATCCGCCTGCTGAAGCGCCAGCACCGGCTGCAGCCACCTCCTGAGTTCTGGCTGCGGGGGGGGGGGGGGGGAGTAACGATCTGGTGGACTATGGCTCGCGTGTCAGCAGAAAGGGCTCTGCATGTCATAGGTTTGCCATCGCTGGTGTAGGTTATATTTTACCCCAAAAGATCCAAGTGAGAGCTTCTTACTTCCATGGCCTTAAAACGCCAAGAAGTTATTTTCTTAAGAAATTAGTATCTCAAGACTAACACATTAATATTAAAAGTGTTGTTTTTAAAATGTTATTGCCCAGATGGATCAGATGGCTTGTAACACAAAAGTAACTATTTTAATGGTAACATATTAAATTAATGCATTATTTCAAAGTACTGCTTATTAATATCTAGTAAGTTACACTTGCACCCTACCTCACAAGGCTGCCAGCCACAACTTGACAAAGAGCCAGGCTGAACATACAAAGGTTAAGGTCCCAATGTAAGATGCTACTTAACTCTAGATGTTGCCAAGAAGCTCTGTACAGGTGCAAAACAAACCTTGTGTGTAGTTCAGAGATTCTGTCGGGGAACATGGAAATCTTAACCTTAAATCCGAGACTTCAGGTACTTGTTTTCAAGCCTTTTTATATAACCGTAAATAATGTTGGAGTTACTCAGGCAGTACTCAGGCCAGTCTTAAAATAGACTGCAACCATGGCCATCCCTCTTTTATATTATCCCTTTCTTGCTATGGCTCATAAGTGGATGCACAAAAAAAAAAAGTAAAAGTAGAGTTACTCACAAACTTGAGCATGTTCCAGTCAAACACGTAATCATAGGAGAAACCCTGGCGGTGGAAGAGGTTGCGGAACAGCTGTCTCAGATAAGAGTAGTCTGGTTTGTCATCAAACCGCAATGAACGGCAGAAGTTGAGGTATGTAGAGAATTCAGCTAGAGGAAGAGCAGGAACAGGATTTATCCATGATAGCAATTCTATCCATTAGACTGAAAAGCTCTGCTATTCTCTCCTTTGTCTAAATATTTTATTTATTTATTTATTTATTTATTTATTTATTTATTTATTTATTTATTTATTTATTTATTTATTTATACCCCGCCTATCTGCTCAGAACGAGCACTCTAAGCGGCTTCCAAGCATATAAAACACGATTAAAAATACATATAACAAACCAATATATTATAAACCATTGCAATAAACAGCCAACAATAAACGCTAAACATATTTTTCAAGATGGCAATATTAAAAAAAAATTAGGAAAGGAGAAAACAAAAGAAAAGAAAGAAAGAAAAAAGATTAAGTATTATCTGGAGGGAAATATGAGTTTATGGTATAGAGTCTAATGGCATTATGTCACAACAGCACACTATGTGTGTGTGAGCACACAGAATTGTCATAGGGTTAGAAGGGATCTTGGAGGTCTTCTAGTCCAACCTCCTGCCCAAGGCAGGAGACCTCATACCATCCCGGACAGATGGCTGTCCAATCTTTTATTGAAAACTTCCAGCGATGGGGCACCCACAACATTGGGAGGCAAGCTGTTCCATTACTTAACAGTTCTCACCGTTAGAAAATTCCTCCTTATTTTCAGGTTGGATCTCCATTTAACGAGTTTCCACCCATTGGTTCTTGTCCTACCCTCAGGCGCAATGGAGAATAAATCAATGCCCTCTTCCTTGTGGCAACCCTTCAAATACTGGAAGACAGCTATCATGCCTCCTCTCAGTCTTCTTTTTGTTAAGCTAAACATACCTAGCTCTTTTAGTCGTTCATAGGATTTAGCTTTCTGTCCCCTTATCATCTTTGTTGCTCTTCTATGCACCCCTTCCAGTGCCTTGGTGTCTTTTTTGTATTGTGGTGGCCAGAACTGGATACAACACTCCTAGTGCGGCCTCATCAGCGTAGTATAGATCACTTCTCATGATCTTGATGCTATCTCCATTGATGCAGCCTAGGACTGTGTTGGCTTTCTTGGCAGGTATAACACATGCTTAGGCGGAGGTCCACCAGGACACCTAAATCCCTCTCACAGGTACTACTGTCAAGCCAGGTGCCACCTATCCTGTACGTGTGCATCTGGTTTCTCCTGCCTAAGTACAGAATCTTCAACTACATCTTATTGGATAGGCCCCAATGTTCAAGTCTGTCTAGATCCTTCTGAATGCTAAGTCCATCTTCCAAAGTATTAGCAATTCTCCCCAACTTTGTGTCATCAGCAAATTAATTAATTAATTAATTAATTAATTAATTAATTAATTAATTTATTTATTTATTTATTTATTTATTTGATTTATATCCCACTCTGGGCGACTAACAGCAAATTTGATGAGTGCTCCTTCAATCCCCTCATCCAGGTAATTTATGAAGATGTTGGAGAACACTGGGCCCAAGCTAGAACCTTGAGGGACCCCATTAGACACTTCCCTCCACGTAGATGTGGTTCCATTGATGCTCATATTGAGCACTGAAGCTGGTTATCTAAGTCACCAAAGTACACCCCTGCTCATTCTGCATTTTGATTATTTCTCATATCAGGACTGGCAGCTCATGTTGAGGGTAGAATGCAAAATGGGCAGGTCAGGCTACCAACATCCTTTTTGGCAACCTCCTGTGGTCTCCCCACCTTCAGAGATCAGACAGGTGGGGAATATGATGTCCAGTTCAGTTGACCTATTCTGACTTTTTTTTTCTCTAGCACAAAGATGGATGTTTCTTAAGGGTAAAGGAAAGACTTATTTCTGCTTATGACTTTTAGCCTCATTTGCAATAATAACACATCCATCCTCCTCTTTTGTACTCCAGTTCATGCACCATGAGAAATCTACTCCAAGTATAAATCCCACTATCCACTCTGTCGTTCCAAATCCAAAGCAATAACCTACAGGGAGGTTGGCATGCAATCCTTCTTAAAACAATGCCTCTTGCCCCATTTTCACTGAGATCAGCAGTCTTCAGTGATACAGCCCTTCCTTTCTCACCCAAAAGGTTGTCTGCTTTGCTTTCATTATTTGTATGTAGGCAAGTACTTGCCTCAAATACTCATGTTTTGAGACAAAGTTATGCTGTCAGCAGGAATGCTTTGCATCCACATACAATCAGTGAAATAAATTTTAATTATTCACAGTATGGCTGCCTTCCCTAATGTGTCACTCACAAAACCCCATAGCTACCCTTGCCCCATCCTTTTATACTCAGCGGCTGGGCATACTGCAAAATAAAGTACTAACTTCAAGCCATCCACCTTATTTCCCCAGAATGTCTCTGAACAATTGTCCAATGTAAAAGATGGATGAGAAAACAAAGGGACAATGCCTTTTAAGTCTGAGGGCAGCAGTGTGAATGGAAGTGGAGTGGTCATTGTTTGGTGGGCTGAACAGAAGGCACTAGTATGGTATACACGTCTGCAATGTGTAGGGGCACACATAAGGAGAAAGAGAGGACAGAGAAGTTTAAAACTGGGAGAGATAATTTTGGTAAGCATGACCCCATAAGAGTTATCCTCATTTTGTGATAGCCCCCTTCACTACTGTTTAGAGATGACTAGTAGGAGCAGAATTTGTTGAAATATTCCAACTGTTGATCTGGAATTTTGCATTCAGAGCAAATAATATTTTCCCGGCTCCTAGTTCACTAACTGTCACATAGAACTTGTGACAATGACTATAAACCCAATATGTTTGTGCACATAATCACTGAGTGTAAACGAAAAGTCAAACACATGCATATGCAAAATGTACACAGAGAGAAATCTTACAAGGGTAGCCTTTGCAGAGCACCTCAATGGGCGTTGACATCTTCTTCTCACTGATGCGTTCATACTTCTGGCGCTTTGTAGCTGCCTTCAGGCCTTGCCAAGGCAGTGAGCCAAGATTGAAGTACATCAGCACATAACCCAAGCTCTCCAAGTCATCACGGCGACTTTGTTCTGGAAAGAGATAGATACATACAGAGGCATGAGCAGAAATGTTCTAACCACAGCTCAAACAACGTCAGGAATTTTTAAAAAAAGAAAAAGAAAAACCAATAGCCCAAGATGGTGATACAGGCAAGCTGCAGAAGACAGAGTTTGGCTAACTCTGCCAAGAATCCAGATTTTATTTATATTTAAAATACATGTTCAGTGCTTTTCAGTGCTGAGAAAAATCCTGCAAAAGTATGCTGGAAGTTTCAGTTCTAGGCAGGGCTTCTGGATGTTCTGCAATTCTACACAAGGTCAGAAAAAGCAGATAATTTGGTACTTGTACTTGAGACCTCTGCATTTTTTACAACAAAATTGTTGAAACCATCATAATTGCAAATCTGATCAGAACTGTATGTGCAGGACTTAGTGAGACTCCTATGGCCAGGGAAGAGGCCAGACAGAACAGGATCTCCTGTTTTGAGGTCTTTAGGCCTGCCCTTTCTCACAACTAGCAAAAGCCAACTTGATGGTGAATACCAAGAATACAAATCATGACACAAGTGGATCTAGATACATTTGCATATGATTTGAAAGCAGAGTACAAACTGCCTTTCGTACAGGCTAGTTTGCTTGAAGGTGGCCTCCCCTTATAAAAACATAGCTCTTCGGGCCAAAGAACATCTCACATTAGAAAAACGTTTTCTGCTTTAAAAATCAGTCACTATTTAAAACACCAGCTTTCTTCATCAAACAATGAACAGCTTCAGAGGACTGATTTCTTCATGACTGTTAAAAGGATAACTGCCCTCCCCCCATCAGTCTTCCTTCCTTCCTTTCTTCATAGGCCACCTTTCTCCAGATAAAGACACACAAGGCAGCTCACAGTATTAAAAACAATGGAATTAAAAAAGGAAATAGAATAAATTATAGATTTAAAAATGGTAATACTGATTAAAATACACTGAATGATTAAAACATTTTAAACTTTAAGAATAAACTTAATTAAAACTTTAATAAGTTTGTTTAACAAACTGCACTTCAAGAAAAAAATATACAGTTTGGTTCACAAGGCCCCTAGTGCCTCTCCTGTTGCTTTCTGCATGCTCGCTTTTATCTTACTCTCCATTTGCTTTCTTTCTGAAGCCTAGGCAAATCTTCCCCAGCAGAACTTCCAGTTTTAGAATGGCACAGTAGTGACAACTGTAATTCCCAGACACTTGTGCCAAAATAAGACATACTAGTATTTAAGATGCTGCAAAACTGTGTTTTAAATGACAGACTCCTACTCTATTTGAATGTGCTTGGCAGTGGAATATGATAAAGAAAAGGGGGAGGGGAATCAACCCAGTACAGACTTACTTAAGTGCTCCTAAGCTCAGTGATATAAAGTCGGCTTACGAATGCTTAATTGCAATGGGTTCTGGACATGATCTTTACTGATTGGCTTCTATTATCCACTTTGCCTCCAGGTTTGTTAAATTTATACTCCCTTACATTTTAGCACCACAGTAGGAAAACTGGAAATAAGAGGTCAAAATAACTTGAGAGATTATTCAGGAACAGGGGAATGGAAGATCCCAATTTCTGGGCAAAAGGGCCCAAGTACCTACCAGCCAGCATCCTGCTGTGTAGCTCCACCTGTCCAATGGCAGTGATGTTACAGACAGTGGCAGTCTGCTGCTAATTAAAGAGTTGTTTTTCTTCAGTTTTGGGATGCTTGTGACTTTGTATCACTGCACACAAGCCACACACATCCCAAAATTAAATAATGAACTCTTTAATTAATGGCAGTCTGCTGCTACTATCCCTCCTGCTGCAAGGGCAGAGCTATGCAACAGGATACTGACCATTAAGAAGTAGATTCATTCATTACACTGCCAGTGTGGAAATGTGTGCCATTTTTAAAATGCTGTTTGCCTACAACACTGTTTTCTCCAGCATCCCTTAATAAAATAATCCAGTTTAGGAAAGTCTAAGATCATAAAATAGCTTTATCCAACTTTATTCTCACCTTTCATCCATGGCCAAAATCAGTTCTCAGTCTTCAAGATACTGATTTCAAAGAGTGATATAACATACGTTTTCAACTAGAACCAAAGGGATCAATTCAGATCAATTCTCAGCTGCAAAGCTCACTAGATGCCTCTAAACCAGCCTAACCTACATCACAGTTGTTCTAGAAAGAAAATCAGTACATAAGGAAACCCTAATCACTGCCTTGCACTCCTGGGTATGAATAAATAAAGTAGAGTAAATCCAAACCTCTGTACCCCACCATGTCCCTCTATCCTGGAGTGACGTATCATAAACTTTTACAGCTAAAGAAATACAACAAGGAAGGAATCAGAGTAAGGAAAGAAAAGCAAATTGCTGCTTTTCCCCAGGGCATACATGTGGGGCAGCCATTTTACTATCTTGAGATACTTTCAGGGACAGACTATTACAAATTTAACAAACAAGAAAAGCACATAGCTGAAGGACCATTTAAAGAGAAGGGAAAAAAATATTTCCTGTGCTCCTCATTTCTCTTGTTCACAGCCTCTTTTCTAATCTCATGGTGGCACTTTTCTCCCAGTAAAACTTGTTTGCAACACCAGAGTTCAGAGAGAGAGAAAACCTGGGTCTTTTACTATGAGCTGAGGTAGACAAACCTGTTTCAATTTCCCACCCCCACCCCATTTTTACTGTTTGTTTTGCCTCATTTCCATAGAAACACAAGAAACTGGTACATCCAATCGTGTCAGAAATCAGAATGAGAGACTAAGTCTGTCTCCTGAGACTTAGTCTCTCATACCTATTTCTGGCATCATTTCCACTTCAGTTTGACCATGACCATGTAGGCATCCTTCAGTCTCGAGAGACTATGGTATCGTGCTCTGTATGGAGGTCTTGGAACAATGTCTTGTGTGGCTGAGAAGGCCAATTCGAGAGTGACAATCCCTTCTACACTGGAGACAAATCCAATCTGTCCCCTGTCCAGCTCCCTGGTTTTGCTTCTTTCGGGACTGCTTCTTTGCCTCGGTCTGCTGTACAAGTGTCTCTTCAAATTGGGAGAGGCCATGATGCACCGATCTGTATTAAAAGTATTATTCATTTATTTAATTCAGTGTCCTGGAGCTGTAATACCTGCTGTGTGGGGCTACCAGCAAATAAATATCTAATAATCCAAAACATCTAGCTGTAACATACAACACAAATGAAGGTCTTCAACAACTTCTAAAAGTTGCTACATAAAATGTGAGCCAGGCTTCCACTGAAAGGGGGTGGCAGAGCCTAAACATAGGCACTGAAAGGGCATTTTTGCATGCATTTACTCTAACATAATTTTTAACATGCAACTTCCCCAAATATACTGCATTTTGGGATTTTTTTCTAAAAACATGCATTTATTTAAACTCAAAAACAGTGTTGCAAATTTCACAGAAACACAATACTAAACTGAGTTTCTGTTTGCATATTGCTTTAGTAAATAAATATGAGAAAATATCTTCTCAAAGGGTGAGGAAGAGTGACAAAAGCTTCAGCTTGTGGCAAATCCAAGCATTTAACTGCCAACTGTCTATGTCTGAAAAATGTAAGCCCTTCATGAGGTTTTTTTTTTAACCCACCCCTTGTGTTTAGTGCTGGGCCTGTTTGTGGTATGGTCATCTTCAAAAAGAAATATATGCAGAAAAAGCTGCTTCTACACAGCCGTCTCTTCATATTGGTGTAAACAAAGAGCTTGTTTGGACAAAAGCAGAAGTGGTACTATAGAGTGACTCCATATTTCATGATTTGTGGTCACTCTTCCATTTTCGTGACAAAACATTTGATTTGGTAATTACATTCTCAATTCCCTTTTTCAAGGACTGTGTGAGGAGATTGGCTGGCCTGATACCGTACTGGTTCAAGTGCCATCTTTCCCGATTGAGAGAGGGGAGAGAGCTTTACAGGTACAAAAGGGGGAGCCTCGAATGAGGCGGAAGGATACAACCCCTCTGTGAGAGACAGAAGAGACCAAGACTGACAGATAGGAGGAAGAAGTAAAGATGGGTGGGGTCAGGACAACTATATAAGGTGGGAAGTGTTCCTCAGTCTAGGGCTAGGGGAAGACAAGCTGCTGAAAAATGAAGAGATGATGATGAGGGAAGCGGAGGAGTCTGGAGAAAAGGCACGAATCAAGAGGGGGAAGAGTGCAGAGAGTTACCAGGAAAAGCAGTCAGGGTGGGGGCTGGCAGAGGTAGATGAGGCAGAATGGAGAAAGGAAAAAGGAGGACTACCCCCAGGATGGGAAAGGTACTGGATGAAGAACACCTGCGCCAAACAGTGGGAGAGACTTATGCTTCCTCATGAGGAAGGAGAGAGGAAAAGGAGAGAGAGAAAGCCAGCGAAACCCTCATACTGGTGGGGGGGATGCTCAGGAGTGAGAGGAGAGGAGAAGGGAGATGGCAGACACGACTGGGAATGGCACACTTAGAGACCCAAGACATTGGGAATTCGTGGAACCGGGAACCAGGATGCTGGGAACCAACCCCTTTGCCTGAGGCCTGATGACCCTGTTGTCAATATCATCGGAACTAGAGACAGGAGATACATGCCCTGTTTGGGAGGCTGGACTGTTTGGAACCCCTACTGAAAAGTTATTTATAGTTCAAGACCAAAATTGAGTGAGAAAGAGCAGTTAAATGTGCTTGTGGATGTTAACAGTATTTTGCATGTATCAGAAATAAATGTTGAAGTTTTGGATCAACCAGAGCAGTTGTCTTTAATTGCTCCTAAGAAGGAGATTGCAGAGAAGACATTCTCAGACACAGACTGTACCTCTAAGCTTCCCCAGATGCTCCACTGTGCAGCAAAACTGAGGGTGAGAGACTCTCACCCCATCTACAAAAGAAGTGTTTCTCCCCCACCCCCACTCGTTGTTCTTCTGTCCCTTATGCAAGTGGACAACCACAGAGTACCCATAGGTTTTCTGCTGGCAAGTATAAATAAAATATGGCAAAAAATACAATTATTTGGTAAATAAACTGTTCATTTGGTGAATTAAATCAGCCAGTTTAATCCATGGGAAAACCGTGGTATAACTGAAATACACAGTGTTCTTCACTGCATGAGGAGAAAGGACCATAAAACGGCCCAATGCCAGTGAGGTGCCTGAAGCCCTCATTCCCCTGTAACCTTTCATATAAGTAATGCTTGAAAGAGGATTATATAACTGTTCAAGAAGTGCTATGGCCCAAGCATCATCAGCAGGAGTGAAGTATAAAGTATTAGGTATAGACTCTGGGTGGAGGGAACAACTCAAATAATGGGATACTGATTTCCACTAGAGGTGTGCAGATATAGTCTGTTTCACCAAAAATAAGACCTAACCTGAAAATAAGCCCTAGTATGATTTTTCAGGATGCTTGTAATATAAGCCCTACCACCAAAATAAGCCCTAGTTAAGTAAAACCCGGCCTCCATCATTGTGCAGCAACTAGAAGATGAAATGACTATATTTGAATAAATGTAGATTGTTGTACATGAAAAAAAATTAAACATCCCCTGAAAATAAGCCCTACTGTGTTTTTGGAGCAAAAATTAATATAAGACCCTGTCAGGGAAACACGGTATATTTTTGTACTACAACTTTCACAATTCCCCAAGTAGCTAATATTATCTGGGGAATTCTGGGAGTTGTACTACAAAAATACAAATCTGAAAGCCTCTAATTTTTACTCTTCAAAGGAGATCAAAGATGGTCCTGAAATGACAGTTCAGAGCCCACCACATCTAAGACTTCCTTTGGTTTGACACAAGAGCTTACTTTCTGGAACATAGGCCGGTGTTGCATCAGGCTAAATCTTGTCAGAGCTCTCACTGCTGGATGTACAAATCAAGAGAAGAAGCCTCTAATACATACTGGAGACTACCAAGAACATTTGCACGACTGCCCCTCTAAGAGGTGAAAACAATTACTAGTGAATTCGAGCACAACTGTAGTTTACCTCTTTCTCTTCACGTTTCAGCTTGTTATTAGGCAGGCATACTCAGCTCACACAAATAATATTTTATTTTGGGATTAAATTCTCTGTAGGTGCTGGAAAACAAAATTAGAAGGAAGGCTCCAGGATTCTGCCATGTGCACCCAGTCAGATGCAAGAGGGAGGGAGGGCGCCCAAAGAAGTACTCGTAAGTATGCAAAAAGAAGGCTGAGCGCCAAAGAATTGATGCTTTTGAATTGTGGTGAAGGAGGAGACTCTTGAGAGTCCCCTGGACTGCAAGGAGAACAAACCTATCCATTCTGAAGAAAATCAACCCTGAGTGCTCACTGGAAGGACAGATCCTGAAGCTGAGGATCCAATAATTGGCCATCTCATGAGAAGAGAAGACTCCCTGGAAAAGATCCGGATGTTGGGAAAGTGTGAGGGCAAGAGGAGAAGGGGACGACAGAGGACGAGATGGTTGGACAATGTCATCGAAGCAACCAACATGAATTTGACCAAACTGGGAGGCAGTGGAATACAGGAGGGTCCTGTGTGCTCTGGTCCATGGGGTCACGAAGAGTCAGACACGACTTAACAACTAAAAAATAATAATGTGAAAAGAAATAACTCATATTTATGTCTCATTCCCCCAGCTATTCAGACAAAATCTGTTACAGACGATCTCCTGTGTGCCTCTGGTTGTCCATTTCAGACATATTGCATTCTAAAGGGTACAGGATGGGAAATCATCCATTGAGTATGCAAAAATTGACTGGAATGTATGAACCAAGGATTCCCAACAAATTCTGCAGGGTCCTGTTGAAGAGCCACTCTAGATCTTAATGTTTAATTCCTCTTCCACTTTCCAGTTTATTAGCTTCCAAATTTGATTAAATAAACACCATACCTGTTCTTTGGACACTGTAACATTTACACTGAGCATTCAAATAAAGTCTCTTCACATTTACCTCAAGTCACTCTAGCCAAATAAGTTAAACAAAACCCTTCTTCCTAAAACCAAATATAAAAACTACAAAACAAAAAGATGCTAGATTTATGACATCAGAACAAAAGCTGGGCAGCTAAACCCATGAAGCCAACCAGACACACTTGCTTACATTCATTCCAACCTTGCTAGCTGCAGAATGAGGTATTTTTAAAGTACAGAATTCCAGACTCCAAAAAATTTCAAATTTTTGTCAGCTGTCCAATAAAAGCTTTGCAGGTTCCAATTATAGCTCCTGCCTTGACTTCTCGCAAGACATTGGAAAATCCACTTGGGGTTCTCCATATCAAACACATCAAGCCATTTTTCTTTAAATGAATTCAGTAGTGCAAGGATTGGTGTTAACACCATGTCAGCTCATGAGGTCTGAAGCACAATGCAGACAGCAACATATGACTGGCATGCTTCCCTTGGCCCAGGAGCTACAAAGTTATAGTAGGCTTATCCTAAAATAGCTCTCAGAGTGGAAATCAAGCAAACCTACAACAAAGCATAGAAAATTATTCCATAACAGGAGAGCATTCTAGTCTCCGTGTTTGCTGTGTGTTTTTCAAGGATGAATTTTAGCTGGAGAAGTGTTTGTATTTTTAAGCAAAGCACCATTTCTGAATAGAAAAGTAAACAGAAGCAGGAGGTATTTCATCTGTTTCTCACCTTTCAGTACAAGGATTCCCCTACATAGAATCCTCATAAGGCACAATTCCAACATCTGCTGAAATTACAACTTGGTATGTTCAAGCTTCCAGAGTCTGATCTTGCCTTGTTGCATCAATACACGCCTGTGGGATTGGCATGCAGGAAGATCTACAGATGTGTCACCCACCCAGACTTCACTCTTTGCACTAACTGTAGCCTAGCAGCCAAATAATGCTTTCCAAATGTCCAGACATAGCATAGCTTGAAGCTGATTGCCTTCTATCACATGTTATCTGCTCAGCTTTAGGTGTCGAGATCTCATGAGACAGAGGAGCAACTTTAACGATGGTTTGTCAATTTGGAATCATATCACAATACAGTTAGCATAAACTATAGTTAGATCTCTACTTCAAACTATTCCTGATTCTAGTTTACCAGTTGATTATAAATCATGACTGCAGAAACCATAACTAAGCCTCAGGCATGAGGCTTGGTGTAACGTTGAAGCTCAGCTACAATAAAAGCATGTTTGTAACTATTTAAGAAACACTTTGCTGGTTCAGTCCAAAGGCCCATCTAGCCATCATTCTGCTGCCACAGTAACCAACTAGATGCTTACTGGAATCCCACACCAGGATATGAAGGCAATAATAATTCTCACCCATGCTCTTCAGCAACTGACACTGAAGCATACTCATTCTACCTCCAATACTGTGTGTCATTCATAGCAGGAATTCTATCCTAGCTAAAATTACTCCCAGATAACACATAGAAATTCTATGGCTGAGCTTCAGGGTAACCAATCTATAGCATGGAATCTGAAATCACTCGTTTGAGGCAAAAGACAGACACCATAGTAGCTATGACGTTGGTTCTACACTGGGAGATTGTCATAGACTAGGATTTCAAAAGAAAACCAAGACTTAAGTTTTCCTTAAGTCTTGGCTAGGGTGGTGATAGGAAGCCATCTGTATCATAAGTATAATTTTCAAACTATATTTCTAGGAACCCCAAAAACACTTTATGGTTCCTAACACCTCAGTTGTCCTTCACTGCTAATCTTTCTACTACTATACATAATGAAAGGGGACTACTGGGCACATTTTAAAGTGCAAACTCAGTCTGCCCAAAGCAGCAGCTATACCCAAGTGGCCAGGCTGAATCCTTGTACAAATAATACATTCTTAATAACACAATCAGCTGGCTGGATAGCTCAATAGTTTAGGTATCTGGATGCAGAGTCAGAGGTTGGGAGTATGATTCTCCACTCTGCGTCCTAGAAGAGCTAGCCTGTGTGGCCTTGGGCAAGCTACACAGTCCCAAGGTGCCCCTAGAACAAGAGAATAGTAAGACACTTCTGAGTACTTCTTACCTAGAAAACTCTAAAAAGGGTATTGATAAGTTAGAATTGACTTTGTGGCACACAATAAAAAAAAATAACACAATTACAGAGAGTTCATGCAGGAGACCAGCAGTATGGAAAGAGATCCCTAACAAAAGGAAAACTGAGAACAACCCAGCTAAATCATGTCAGAGAGTACACAGAAAAAGATAAATCAGAAGACCCAGCTGAATGTTTTTTTTAATATGCAAACATTAAAGAAAGGAATTATGAGATCATGTTTGTAAAAACAAGCTGTAACCTAAGAAACAGCATATTTAAAAAAAGATACATTATCCTATAGTTTTTAGGAGTCCATTAATTGGCATGAATGAAGTAATAGTTCCATGTGATCATCCAAAATGCATGCTATTACACAGCAACAGTGCAGTTTGTTGAAGGCCTTTCCAGATCTCCTGCACTCTGCTGACAAGCAATAGTAAAAACTACATGGACTGTTGCTTGTAACTCTCCTAGTATCCAAAAATCTCTCTGAGATCACTAAAGAATATGAAAAATGTAGTCCTATTCCTCACTCCCCCAACCAGAAGCAATGCAAGCAAATATTTCTTAACCTCCAAAATCCCTTCCCCCATAGGTCTAAGTGTGAGCAGATACCAGTTTACAACAGCATGAGAGTAGAAGCACCCTCTGATCTTCCAGGCAACAACATCACTGCGGTTGCAACACACACAGAGGACATTCTGTAGGTCAAGTGTTTTCCTGTGGCTGTAAAAATTATTTGCATGTCCAAATTCCCAAAAGAGCAACAGATCATATCTGTATCGTGAGGAATGCAGCATAAGCTTAGCTTTTTGTGCTTTTTTTTTTCAAGGCACCAACTGGAAGCTATAATGCTATGCTAGTGATCTATGCCAATAGTGTAGTATGTCATGGTGCCCAACTACCAGGCTGGTTAAAATCTGACATTTAACCATGCACTATCCAGGATACCTATCAATTGTACAAAAGGAAAAGAACCTCTGCTGTGGACTTCTACTGCCTTTAACAGCACAGTCAAGGGCAGTGATTTGAAACTGCATACAGTTCCAAGAACAAAGCTAGAAATACACCAGAGATTCAGGCTGGGTTTATCTCCAGAAGTGGAAGGCCAACAATAAATTCACAAGCAGATTATAAATGTCAATTGTCATACCTAGTTTGCACCCAGTAACTGATAATTATATAAGAATATTACCACTGAAAATCAAGGGGAGCTGAGGTATTTGGGCAGGCTGCATGGGGGTGGAATATTCATGTACTAACATCTGTTTAAGCTCTAGAATGTTCCAAGGACTATCACCCAGGCATAGAATAATCCCGTATGTGCAAATTCATGAATGACCATGAAGAACTGATATTTATAAGCACACTACCTTTTAAAATTGAGGTTCAGATTTCAAAATATAATGGCTGCCAAAAGACTCTCCATTTTTGACTGTTTTTTTCAAAAAGCAGCTATAAGCAATGGCCCCAAAAGGTAAATTACAGTTTGGGTAAACAAATATTTCAGAACACATACAGGAAGTACTTATTCACACAGTACAAAACTAATGTGTTGGATTTGGCTCTTAGTCAGGGCTTTCACTAACCTAAAACACTAAAGGACCTGAGGTTTACTACATTGGGAGATAATTTATAACTCACTCTCTTCATTTTATCTGTGACTTTACGAATAAACTATGCTTGTGTTTCTTTAGTAACACTTCCCCTAAAAGTTACCAAGAAAAAGTTCTTCATCCTTTTTTCTTTTTTGTAGAAAAGATCCTGCAACTCCCCAGTCTTTCCAGTTGCCGATTCCGGTTGACTTTCTTTTGAGAAGGCCACAACAAAAGTAATTTACCTGGCTTTTGAGTACTTTGCCTACGCTGGCAAAACACTTTCGGAAAGCTCTGAATAAAAAGCACAATCAACTAGAACACAACAGAAGATATTAAATTATTCCTTGAGTAATTGGTGTGGCTAACAATGCCTCTGGGACTCTTGAAAAGTAGGTGGTGTGAAAAATCACAGATGCACTGGCTCCCTTCTCTCTATGCCAAGTCTGACTGAAGAGTCTTGACCCTTGAGACAGGAAGAGTAAGAAAGCAGCCGAGAGAAGGCTTTCCTTGTCTACCAGCATCCCAAACCAGCAAGTCACTGAAAAGGCCATTCAACCCTTGAGAAACAGCTGTCTTCCTTTAAAAGCATTCAAAAGGTATCTTTGTCCAAATCTATTTCAACAAAGAAAAACCGCAATAATTTAAACATCAGTCTGTCAATTATTAAAAGTTGTTTAGAAAGATCAAAGTGAAGATCCTATTGAGCTTTCTGCTCAGTGGAAAACCCCACCAGCAAGTTAATGCAGGACCCACTGCTTTGGTAAGTGCTGCTGTTTACACATGCATTGATCTCTGTTAAGAAAGCTTGACTTCTGTTTGCTCAGTGAGGTCCTAGAGCAAAAATGTCAAAACTATTCACACCACAGTCCACTGCACAAACTGTTTTACTTGACAAGATCTTGTCCTAAATGTCTCATGTTTTCCAGCATTTGCCAGGTTCTAAATGGACCTTGTCTATATTGAGCATCCAAGATTTAATAGGCTTCAGACATTCACCCTCTGGAGTTCTCTGCCTGTGGCATGTTCCCTGGCCGAAAGAGCTACAAAAGGTATGTCTTTTGACCTATATAACTACATCTGTAGAAGCAGGAAATCCTGTTCCCATATATCTTGAGCAAAGTATAAACGATTCAGAAGGCAATACATGTCTGTAGAGGGCCTTCCAGGTTGGACTCCAACATGTTTTGCTAGCCATGTGTCAAAGGGGAAGTGTGCTTCCTAGACACTCTAGAAATTAATATACACCCATGACAAACTATTTAAATTCATAACTGGCTAAAGAAACCGTCTTCACAGCTGTCAAAGTTGGAGACTGAAAAATATAAAATTAACCAAATATTCAAATAATTATATTTTACTCCATAGATTTATCAATATAAATCAGTGGTGTGAAACCTTGGGCCCTCCGAATATTTTCACACCCAACTGCCCAAACCATAAAGTTTGACGAATAATACAGAATTATAGTGGCTGCATTTCAAATATCTGGAAGATCTTGTGTAAACATCAGACCCAAGAATTTATGTACGTTTTGGTCTGTTCTCATACCAAATTAATTTTGCAAGTGCTTTTTCATAAGTTGATTCCATCCTGTATCTTCATCGGCACGTATTTTTTAAAAATGCACAAATGTGTGCATTTTCAGCAGGCATTTTATCCCTCATCTTTCTACGCAGGTTTTATTGCAAAATTCAGATAAATGTGAGAACTAGGATATAACTGTATTCTGATCTGTTATCAGCGAAGGAAGTACAAATCAAGTCAGAATGTTTAGGCAAGCAACCTCAGTAAAATCCTCAAGCTTCTCTAGACTGGAGGTTCTGAGTCCAGAGCACCATTATTTATAATTTAAATAAAGTGCTTTATTGCCATGTACTTGCACAGCTCGCCTCTAAGCAAATGTGATAGCCATGGACAAATATGCGAAGAAACACCATACATCTAGCTCTGAATACCCCAGATTAAAAGGGAAAAACAATAGCGGCTACCATAAATAATTTCATTAAATACCCAAACATGTACATTTATAAAAGTGACCAATTAAACACTTCTATTTATTGGTCACTTTTAAAAGTGTATGTGTGTGAGTATTTAATGGAACTGTGTGGGTAACAAAACATTTCACCTTCTGACTTCTTCAATTGCTCTGGTAAAAGTATGGGAAACCAGGGCACCCAAAGAAGGTGGAAGCCAAAATGTTTTGCTTAACAACTTCTGTTTGGTAGTCTCTCTTACGATTGTGCATATATTTCAGTGATTAACTGCATCCCTCAAAGTGATGGGAAAAACCTTGATTTAAGGGCGATTTAGTTGTAAAGAAGAGAACCCCATTGACCTGATGTTATGCAAACATTTATAATGCTTTCTGACACATTTTAGAATTTAACATGGGCATATAGTAAAAAACAAAACAAAAAAAGACCAAAATATAAACTATAATCTTCCCAATCCACTACAATATGCAAACAGTATCCTGAAACCATTTGTCATGTATTTCTGAAATGAGTTTCCAAATTCTCTGCAATGTATGACTACAGGTCAGACTTACCAATCCCAAGATGGGTGTTTATAGAGGCATAGCGGGCTGTGCCAGTCAGGTTTTTGTTTTCCCGGTAGGGGATGTGTTGGTGGGTGCGTGCATCACGATACTTCTTGGCCAAGCCAAAGTCAATGATGTACACTAGGTTGCCCTTCTTGCCAAGCCCCATAAGAAAGTTGTCTGGTTTCACATCTCGGTGGATAAAATTCTTGGAATGAATGTACTCAATACGACTGATCTAGAGATGGGTTGGGAAGAACCAAAAGCAGAGGGAGAGAAGGAGGAAGTTTAGAAAAGCACAGACACTAACTCCACACCAAGCTACACAGGAAGACACATATTCCAATGAAGTTAAACTGAAGACGTAATCTCAAAAGAGAAACCAGGAAACATCAAGAATCTTTATAGAATCATAGAATAATTGAGTTGGAAAGGGTTTATAAAGGCCGTCAAGTCCAACCCACTGCTCAATGCATCCAAGTCAAAGCAGAACTAACAGATATATCCAGATTCCTGATATTTTAGCAGCATGAAAGCAGAAAGGAGGACCTATTCATAGGACCACCAAGGTGACAGTAGTTAGCATTTTTGAAGGGGAACATACACCTTTCACTTGGCCAAAGCTTTTATTACAATTTTCCTGCTACCACTATATGCCATAGGTATGGGGGAAAGGGTATTCTAGTGTGTAGCTGGCCAGCAACGCCAACAATACAGTGCAGTTCCGTCTCTATTTCCCATGCTCAGGAATTGGGCTTCAGCCTGTACTCTTCACCTACTCCTTCATCACCACCACCAAGAACATTAACCTATTTTTTTGTTCAGAAAAAGCCTAAGAGCTGGCTGTATAAAAAAAACCACTTAATTATCAAGTAAGTGTTCTGCTTCCTCACTCATAGGCAACAACTTAGGGTTTTGAAGTTCAAGCTACTCCTGTAAAGATGGAGAATGAAGAATAAAAAGTATGCATGAGCATCAGTGATGGGTAATGAAGAACCAAGCAAGAACTCACCATCTGATCAGCAAGCAGCAGAACAGTTTTGAGGCTGAATTTGCGGGAACAGAAGTTGAAGAGGTCTTCCAAGCTGGGTCCCAGAAGTTCCATCACCATCACGTTATAGTCACCCTCTGCTCCACACCATTTAATGGAAGGGATGCCCACTAAAAAGGGTCAGAAGAGAAAGATGGGAGAGAGAAAAGCACAATGGTAAGAGGAAGAGGAGAGACTCGTTCAGAAAATAGTCAACAAGGTGTTTACTGAAAGCTTAGTACAATCACAACTACATTCTCCCCATCATGTATCTCAACAACTCTTATGGAAAGTCATGTTGCTATTGATACTGAATGTAATACACAACTATTCAGTCTAGTAGCCATTATAGCTTTATCTCACGTTCATTTGTTTTCTGCCATTTAACTTAATAGCTGCTTTACCACATTACGTGATGGTGAATTACCTAACTTAATTATGTGTGGAAGCAGCATGTCGTTTCACCTGTCTTCAATCTTCTACTACTCATCAGCTTCAATGGGTGACTCTGGGTGCAAATATTTTAACAGTGGGGGGAAAAGTTCTCTTTATCTATTTTGTCCATATCATGAGTATTCTTATATGCCTGTCTTACCCTTCCTCACTTTTTTCCTGTGGAAAAGACTCTAGCATAAAAAAAATTCTGCAAAGACGCTAAAGGCCAGGTATCAACATCAGGCTCCAAATCCCACTACACCTGGTAGCAATGCCTCTGATTTTACGAACTCACCTCCTCCCTGCATCATCTTGTAAAACTTGCTTTCGATGTGGAGCTGCGGATGCTTGGTTTTCACACATTCCAATTTAATGGCTACCTCTTCCCCTGTGGCAATATTAGCACCTGCACAAGAACACAAAGGAAGAAAATAAATGCATTTAACACCCTTCTAAACCCACGTGTCCTCCATGGACTTCACAGTGGCTCTTCTACTACTTATTGCCCTCAGAACAGCCCCCTGAAATACACTGGACTGAGCCTATTGCATTTCTGGTGTCAAGATCATCCAGCAAACATAGGTGAAGACAAACCAATGCAAGAGTACACATCCCATTATCTCCTACACACACTCACACCCACAAATTATGGAGGAGTAATGCTCAGTATCTGGCCTTTCCCAGCTTTCTATGAATAGTAACTTGACAACTTTTATACTCAAAAATAAAAACAAAAACAAAAAACAACAACAACCCACTTTCAAAGGAGGTTAAAGGTGCCAGTTCATTTACAGAGAAAGGGACTTTTTGTTAAATAAAGAAATTCAGGAGGGAGCAAGGAGCAAAGGCTGAAGTAAATGGTAGACAACATGTTTAAAATCACTTATTGCATATCTAGCTCATGGAATCTCTTTCAATCTTGAGAAAATGCACATACACATAAACAACACAAATTTATCCTATAAAAGCCAACTGCTGTTTTTCAAGTCAGAACTGACTTATAGTGATTCTAACACAGCAATCAAGATAAATGAGATATTTAAAGAGTGGTTTTACTGGTTCTACACTCCCAGTGAAGTCCCATGGCTGAGCGAGAATTCAAATCCAGGCCTCCCAGAACCCAGTCCTTTATCCACTACACCATACGGAGTTTGTGCCCATACACACGGCCACAAATATATAAATGGCACTGAAGACGAATAAACTACTGGGTGCAGCAAAGATCTCAGCATGTGTTCAACACCAGGTCATGTATCATCTATAATAAATATATCACAGCAAAAGGAGACACTTAAAGTAGAATATTATCCGTGGGAAGAAGCCATTCCTAAAGGATGCATCAGAGGCTGGAAGTGGAAGTCTCAATACTTGTGGGTGGCTCACTAGTTTGCCTACAGCACTCACTAGGAAAATGGAGCACAAGTTGCTGTCTGGTCTAGCTGTACAGGGGAAGCAATAGACTTGAACCAAGAACAACTGGGTGAGAATCTTGACTTAGCGAACAACTGCTTGGTTAGCAAAAGGCAGGTCAATCCTCTTCTACTAGAATTACTGCTTAAAAAACTAAAAATAAATAACCTCATAAAATACAAAAAGAACACCTCCTGTTCACACATTAGACTTCATTATTCTAAAGGAAAATGTCTATTATGCAAGGCTGTTCTTCAGGAAGATATAATTGGTTCCAACTGACTCTTGAGTGTATGCTTCCCGGCACATTGCTGTGTGATGTGTGAAAAGGCCTTTGGGAATGAAAAATGTAACACAAATGAAGACTGTAAGTGTTTGCCACACAAAGGACATGGGTCAGAAAAGGCACCATCTATAGAACAAGAATACCAGTAAAGCACATGTGTGTGTGAGCATGCACACAGCGCCAGTAGTGTCATTAATTTTGACTAAACTCAAAGTCACATATGTGGCTTTGCAATATAGAGAACACTTCATTTTTAACCATCCTCTCCATGACCCTGCAGTAAAGGCATATCAGTTTTGAAGATGCTAGGAATCATACATCTACCTGCAGTAGAATTTTGGTATAGTTTAACAGTTTTTGTCCACACATCTCCATGAAAATAATACACCACTTCTGGCAAAGCACTGTGTATATTGCTAAATCTGCACAAAAGTCATTTAAAAGCTAGAAATCCCTAATTTTCCCCTTCTTTTTCTGAAAATCACACAAATCAGTCCATCCCATGTCTATGCATGGGCCGCCTTCTTCAGCTTCCCAAGAAAATAGAGGAATTACACACAAATAATGCAAAACCTTTTCTGTTTATCAATGCAAAACATATACACGTACACCAGGAGAGGGAGATTTGGTAGCAAATTAAGGTGCAAAGAGACTGCTACAGATGAAGTACCCTTCTATTTCTTGTTTAATTAAATGTTGACATGGAGGCGCTAAATTCAAGTGCCACCAAATCTAGAAACTGTTTCATTGCAATGCACAATTCAATTCTTTTTATTTAGAAAAAAACTAATATTCTTTTACTGAGGAAAAAAGAGGGTGTCACTTCTTTGCCTTGCACCTCTCGAAAAGTTCCTGTACATATCCAACAGACAAAAATAACAGCAGAAAGATGGGTATGTGGTCTATAATAGTCTCTTTCCTCATTTCTAGAAAGTGTGTCATGAGTACAGCTGGAATCTAGATATATAAAGGACAAAATAGAAGGTTTCTACTCAGAACAAACAATGTTTGATAAGCTTTTATTAGGTTCAAAAGATAAAATACAGTAGTTAAGAAAATGTATAACTATCTGTTAGAAATCAAAATGCAAGACAAAATGGTTAAAGAATGTATGATTAAGTGGGCACAAAACATAGGGCGTAATATTGATATTGATCAATGGTTGAAAATATGGCAAAATAATATAAAGCTTACAAGATCGGTTAATTTTAAGGAGAATATATACAAGATGTTTTATAGGTGGCATATGACTCCAGAAAAATTGTCGAAGATGTATACAGATGTATCAAATGTGTGTTGGAAATATGAAGCACATGTGGGAAGCTATTATCATATGTGGTGGTCATGTAGAGTAGCGAAACAGTATTGGAAAAGAGTACATGCTGTATTGCAACAAATAATTGCTTTGTAAGGTGCTATTAACCTCAGAACTGTTTTTAATGAGTATGATACCTGATAACATAGATAAGTCAAAGGAGTATACAGTTACTATATACATAGTCACTGCAGCCAGAATTCTTTATGCTAAAAATTGGAAAAGTCCAACGGTACCGAAACAAGAGAAGATACGGGAAACAGCGGAAATGGACATTTTATCAGAAGTAATGAAGGACTGAAAGACGGGACTTAATTCTCTAAATGGACTGCGTTAACAGACAGTGTATGAAGAGCATACATTGAAATGAGAACTTAAATCTGGAAGGCAGAAAATAGTAAAAAGAGTAATTTGGAATTTTGATATGGCAATATGTATAGAATGGATGTTAGTATGTTATTGTTTCTCCTCTTCCCTCTTAAACTCAATTCCCTTTTCCCTTTTTGTCACCCCTTGTTAAAAATAAAAATTAAAAAAAAAAGAAAAGAAAGTGTGTCATTAAAGGCACAATAATTCCACAGGAAACAATAAAATGAGAAAACCTCAGCAAAACACAAGTTTGCACAGTGTACACTGATATTAAAATCACTGTGCAATTTATGCACGTATGTATCTGTCTTCTGTTTCCCTACCAAGAAAATATAGCCATTATGCATAATATTACAGGTTCAAACAAGTGAAAAACATTCTGTCCTGGTCAAAAGTTATTCAAAGGTATCCAATTTAGCCATCTCAAAAATTGCTAGAAATGCTACTTATTCAGATCCTCAGCTCCCTCAAAATGCAAGTTTTTTATACTTATTCTCAGAGCACAAGCAAAGGGGATAATCAAGTGATTTTTTTAACAATAGAAAACTTGGATTTTTAAAAAATAAATCCGTTTTTTTAACTGTTAAAATGCTTTTTTTGCTTTACAAGAAGCCCCAAATAAGTAAAACTTTAGTTTAAAATGTATTCCACATCAAAGATCTCATTAAGGAATAGGAATTATAATTCTTATTTTATATTATGAGACAAAGTACTTACATAATAATTTTCAAAAAAGTTTAGTAAATAGCATCTACTGGTTCTTAGAATGGGCCTTGATTATATGGCTTCTATATAGATTTTATCGTTGCTGTACAGATTTTTAGGTTACTCTTTCTACCTTCTCTGATTTTCAAGTCTCTTGTTATGTACCATGAAGTCAGAACTGACTCATGGTGGACCCTAATGTGGTTTCCAACGTAAGTGAAGTACAGTGGTGCCTCGCATAGCGAGGTTAATCCGTTCCGGATTAACCTTCGCTATGCTGAAGCATCGCTGAACGGGGCAGCGATTTCCATTGGAACGCATTAAACATCGTTTAATGCGTTCCAAATAGGCCAAATACTCACCGTTCAGCGAAGCTTCAGGATGGCCGGCAGCCATTTTCGCGCCCTCGCCTCGCTTAATGAGGGCGCGAAAACGCTGCGCGCGGCCATTTTAGGCCATTTCCCGGCTTCCGGCGGCCATTTTGGCCGCCGAACAGCTGATCGGCGGGGGTCGTTTTGCGAAGATCGGTAAGCGAAACGCTTACCGGTCTTCGCAAAGCGAATTTTTCCCTATTGGAACAACGTTGTGCGATCGCATTAGCGATCCGAAAAAACGGATCGCTATGCGATTTAATCGTTATACGGTGCGCTCGTTAAGCGAGGCACCACTGTATTTAAGGAGTAGTTTTACCAGATCCAATGGGATGTGGTGGCGCAATGGGACATGGTGGTGCTGTGGGTTAAACCACAGAAGCCTCTATGCTGCAAGGTCAGAAGACCAGCAGTTGTAAGACTGAATCCACACAACGGAGTGAGCTCCTGTAGCTTGTCCCAGTTCCTGCCAACCTAGCAGTTCGAAAGCATGTAAAAATGCGAGTAGATAAATAGGTACCACCTCGGTGGGAAGGTAATGATGTTCCATGTCTAGTCGTGCTGGCCACGTGACCAGGGAAACTGTCTTCGGACAAACGCTGGCTCTATGGCTTGGAAACGGGGATGGGCACTGCACTCTAGAGTTGGACACGACTGGACTAAATGTCAAGGGAACCTTTACCAGATCCAGTTTCCATGGCAGAACTGAGGAATCTAATCCAAGTCTACAAGTCCATTACTCTATCCACTGAGTACCTGACTTTCAGTCTAGTGAATTACTATTTGAAAAAAAAAGTTCTTACACTGGGTTTGCGTTTCCAGAGATAAATAGCTGCTGAAAGCAAGATGTAGAGAAAAAAAACCCTATTTTCCAAATCTGACAGAAGATACTCCTGAAGATTTTCCTCTCCCGACTTGATATACTGTATTACTGAAAAATTCTGAAAGCCCTATTAAAATTCCCAAGTTTGCTTTCAATATTTTTCCTGAGTAATGCCTGTTCTTTTAGAATGGTAACTTAAGTGGCTGTGTCCCTCTGCAATTTTGTAAAGCCAAGCCATCCCCTCTCTCTGGAAACTATATAATCGGTCATCATGATCTTAGAACTGCAGAGCTAGATGGGCTCTATGGATTGAGGCCTGCCCCTATCAGGGAGGCACAGTGTGGATACCTAAACCACTGAGCTATCCAGCAGTTCTCATATACTTTCAGATACTTCAAGCCAATAAATGGATTATTTAAGGTGGAATCAATACAGGTAAAGAAACTGTAAGAAATACATGTTGTGGTTGAAAACCTGTTATTAAGTGTAATAAGTCACACTAGAGTGGGCCCATTGAATCAGTGGGGATTCAGTGAGTCAGTTCCTCTGTATATTCCATACAGTGAAATGGGCCTACTGTATTTGCCGGCATATAAGACGACTTTTTTGCCCTGAAAAACATGCCTCCAAGTGTGGGGGGGGGGGTCGTCTTATATGCCAGGTGCACTTCAGTTGGGCCAGGAGGGCGGCAGGCAGACTTTCTTGAAGGAGCCGCCACTGCCGAGTGAGTGACGCGGGGCTGCACCGGCCGGGGAGGAAGGCAGGCAGGCAGGCGGTCGGTCCGGACGGACGGAGGGAAGTCGGCCATGCCTGAGCGGCCAGAGCCCGCCGCCCCACCTCGCTGAGCCAGCTGCCCGCTCGCCCGCCCACCGACAGAGAGGCGCTTCCCCTCCTCCTCTGCTGCCGCCGCCCGTCCAGCCGCTTCCCCTCCTCCTCGCCCTCCTGGGGCCTCATTGCTGGCCATGAACTTCCAGGACAGGCACGGGTAGCCGCCACAGTAGCAGAGCCTGGCAGCCCCATGGAAATGTTGGGGGGGGGGGGGTCGCCTTATATGCCCAGTCGCCTTATACGCCGGCAAATACGGTAGTTTTGTTGCAATTTACTTTAGCAAAGCAAGTCACAACTAGAGCAGGTCCGTTTGAATCAATGGAACTTACAGAAGAACTGACTCACAAATCCCTACTCATTCAATGGGCCTAGTATTGTGCAACTTACTACACTAAGCAACAGGATTTCAACTTGGGGAAAATACCTGTGGAAAATACTTAAGGCTATAACAAGCAAGACTGTACATTTTGGGATTGGGGGGGGAAATCACATGATTGAATTGACTCTTTCTAAACAATAATTTAATTAATGATTTAAAGAAATTTGTTTTAAGTGAAATCCATCTTAAGCCTGAGACCAGTTACATCATTTCTACCAACCCCAATATGAATGCTATATAATTTAGAATCCTAAATCAATCATAATCTAACCCACATCTCAGTTATTCATTCTGGTAACAGGATAATGTTTGTTGGATCAAGAAGACTGGGGTAGTGTAGAGACTCCATTAAGATATCCAAATGTGTCTTGTTAGTGTATTTTCAAGTATTTTTCAGGGGTGCAAATATATCATCTTAAATGTACCTGAACAACCAGATTTAGTTTTTTAAAAACTACACAGGATGATATCCTCTTGGTTTTTACTGCACATCAATATGAAGCTGCAGTAGCAGCCATGCCTATTTGCTGAGGAACCAGCTGCATTCCTGTACCTTGCCAACTATGTGTGGCTATTTCTGCTGCTTTAGTTCCAGCCACAGTAAAACCCCAATGGATTCTGGTCTTATAATTTTTTTTAATTATCTAATTTTTAAAACAAACTTTTTAATAAGAGATACAGCATCACAGCCATGCCTCCCAGGTATCTTCTCAAACTACCCCTAAAGAAGTGGATTTTAAAATTCTCTTCCCCCACTTTCACTCTGTTTCTCATTTCTACAGGATGGATCTTGATTATTATAATGCTCCAGTTGAAATCCACATCATGACACTGTATTTCCCAGCAAAAACATTACACTCACAAGAACTCTAATCTCTAGCCTTCATTGTTGCAGAGAACACAGGGCATGTCAACATGCTGGAATAAATTTTCAATGGCCATTAAGCATTTTTCATTCTCTGCAATCTTCACTACTTTCTTTTGCCCTACCTATCATTTCCAGAGGCATCCCACTGGTTCCTATTTTCATCCTTTCCACTGTTGATGTGTTGTTTAATCAGTACATGTTATCTAGACGGAATGGCATTGTACCAAATCAGCTATTTAGCTTCTCCTGTGCATTCTGAACAAAGTGAAATTTGACTGATTAAAATTGCACATGTAATGGGTTGGCTCTGTGATCTCACTTGTCTATAGAAGGTCCCTCCACTTTATTTAAGAGTCAGCTTCCCTTACCCCCATGCCCCACATTTTGCATCTTTCAGCAAAATCTCCAGTCTTTTGTGAATTGTTACAAGGGCTATGGAGGAAATAACATAGGAAGGAGGGGATAGGAAAGCCTGCTTCCATCATTCAATTTGCTAGCTGGGGCCAGATACAAAGGAAGGCAAAAAGCAAAGTATGCTGCCTATATATTATGCCATCGTGCTTACACACTGTCTTTTAATTTTGCAAACTGCCTTGGGTCTTATTTTTGTTTTGTTTTTTAAGGAGAAAAGCAGGGTTAAAAAATCATTTTCAAACAGATAGTTACATAGCTAGATTGATCGCTCTCTGGGTGCTTTAGAAATCAATTATGCAGGCAATATATTGTCCCCAGCCCCAAGTGGGCTGGGTACTCATCTGACCTCAGAAAGATGGAAGACTGAGTCAACCTTCAGAATGCTACCTGAACCTGTTGGGATTGAATTTAGGTTGCAAGCAGAGTCTTGACTGGAGTACTGCAGTTTAACCACTGTGCCAAGAGGCTCTTACATGTTTTATTCAGTTTTGGGGCATGTTTTGTTTAGTTTGCATATCTGGTCAAAACAGTTTGGTTTGTAACAAGAATTACACAATTGTGCTTAATCAGGTGCTGAATTTTTAAGTTTAATCTTGCCACAAAGCTATCAGGGCTGTTATATTGTGTTTTTAAATTGGGTGAATTTTAATGTTGTGAACCATTTGGGTCCCTTGTTGGGAGAAATGTAGCAAGTAAGTAAGTAAGTAAGTAAGTAAGTAAGTAAGTAAGTAAGTAAGTAAGTAAGTAAGTAAGTAAGTAAGTAAGTAAGGTAACTAAAGAAAAAGCCACACAAAGGAAGTAGACTCCGGGAAACAAGAGTTGTCATACATGTGTTTTACCATTTATTTTCTTTCTAACAGCCATGGGCAAAGTGTTAAGCAAAATAAAAACAAACAAACAAACAAAAACTCTTGCATATACAGTTATGCATTATCATGACATCTCCAATTCCTGGAAATCCTATGAATTAGTGACCAAATGTCCCAACAGCCCTAGTCAGGTCCTGCAAAGGCTGTGGCCTCTTCTGAGTCAATCTAAACAATCAACATTGAGTCTTTCTCTTTTCCCTCTATCGTCAACCTTCTGCGCTAGTACTGTCTTTTCCAGTGAGCCGTTTCACATTATATGGCCAAAGTATAACAGCATCAGTTTAAACAATTTTAGCTCAGCCAGAAAAGCTATTACAGCAAGATTTTGTAGACTACAGCACACTTCAAATACATGAAATGTTGTCTCCAGAGGGCAGAGATAATGGGCTAGATACAGATTCCTGTCCCTCTGTAACTCATATAGATTCCTGTCCCTCTGTAAATGTCATAGAAGGCCAGGACGCTGCTGAATGGGATTAATTGTGGTGCAAACAGAATTCTTAAAAACTAAGTAAAGGTATTTTCCAATGGCTAGTTGCATGCACCTATATTTGGATGCAACGGAGGGTCCCGCTAAGCTGGGCACATGCACATACGACTCTGCTTCCCGCCATGCAGCTCCCTTCTCTGTGCAGCGATCGCATAAGATTCCAGTCAGGACGGGACCCATCACACAGGGGGCGGAGTTGCATGCACACCCAAGGGCAAAGCCAAAAGAGAGACAGAGGGGTGGAGCTCCGCCCAGCGGGGCTGAAAATTGGAGGATACATTGGATGCAACCAACTGTTAAATGTCTATACCCATACAATCTAGTAACATTATATATATTAGCTAGGAATAGGAGAGATTGAAAAGAGAGAATACAGTAGTGCCTCGCTTAACGAGCGCACCGTTTAACGACGAATCCGCATAGCAACGCGTTTTTTGCAATCGCTAATGCGATCGCATTGCGATGTTTAGATAGGTTAAACATCGCATTGCGATGTTTAGAAAACAGCTGATCAGCTGTTCCAAAATGGCCACCGGGTGCAAAAAATGGCCGCCCACAGCGTTTTCGCACCCTGCCCTCGCTTACCGGGCAGCGAAAATGGCGGCCGGATGGGGGAATCTTCACTTACCGGTGAGTTTTTCCCCAATAGGAATGCATTAAACAGAGTTTAATGCGTTCCTATGGGTTCCCCCCTGCATAGCGACAAATCCAGATAGCGATGTTAATCCTGGAACGGATTAATGTCTCTATGCGGGGCACCACTGTATATGTAATTGAAACTTATCAGAGAGGTAGATAAATAGATACGCACAAATTGTTCTAACTTACCTTACCTTATTCCCCGTGTGGAGTAGTGCAGGGGTTCTCAACCTCTGGTCCACGACCAGCAGCGGTCTTTAGCCTAGGCAGGACCAGGCTGCGGACACAGAGCTCCTGTGCCTCCACGAGCCCCCCCCCGTTAGCACCAATGCGCGCAAGCACGCTCCATCCCGTGAGCACACTGTGAACATGCGCGTGAGCAGCCCCCCGTGTGTGCTGCTGCACGTATGCGCACAAGGGCACTCAACCCCCAGCAGACGTGCCACACACACTCCAACCACTCTGCAGTTGGGAAAAGGTTGAGGAGCACTTGTGTAGTGGATAGAGTGATGGACTAGGATGCAGGACGCCTGGGTCTGAATCCCCACTTGGCTATGGAAACTCACTGGGGGAATGGAACTGGTAAAACCACTCCTTAAATACCTCAATTACCTTGAAAGCCCTATTAGGGTCATTATGTCAGTTCCGACTTGACAGCACAGTGCATGCACACGTGTGCACACAAAAACCCTTCACCTCTTAAAAGGATCTAAGGCAGGATGCCACACAATCTGTTGTATTTCTGTTTAAAAGCTCAAGAGATGACCCATGGTGGCATCCAAATGTAAAGCAGGACATGTCTGATAGAGAATGCCCCACCTCCATCACCTTCAGTCACAAAAATGAAGCCAAAAGAAATGAACTGAGCAAACTGCGAAATTCGATTTAAACTCCTCCCAGCTACTGAAAGCCAAGAAGCAATGTACATCTGGTCCGTTCTATATAGGGTTATTCTAATGCTTCTAGAATATTTTCACTTCACTTAAGCTTTGATATACAACTTGTATTTCCAAGACAAGAGAAGAAAAGGCAACTAGGGTCCTCAGGAGACAGATGGAGCTTGCCAGACAGCCACTCAAGTCACACATAAAAATAGCAAAGCCCATCTGACTTACCAGCATTCCAAGGGAGGGCTCAAACTCACTATATGAAGAAGCAGTCAACCCACAGAGAGAAGATAGTGCAAGACAATTCATTTGATGCTTTGTCATCAAGTGCAAATTACCTCTAAATCAGCTTATGACACAGATCATAGGAAAGGTAATGTGATTTAATCTGTGACTGGGCCAATCCTCTCAACCTGGGGTTTAGCTCTGTGGCACTGCTACTGATGATGTAACAAGGGGGACAAAAATCAATGGGTTATTTAACATCAACTTGATTTAAATTGCAGTTTAAATTTTTAAAAAATTAAATCATAAAAAATTTTAAAATTAAAATTGTGATTTAAATCCATTTGATTTAAATCAAACCCACCCTGCAAAGTAAAAGCACCTCAGCACCTACGCCTACTCCTCTCCGCTGAACAACTGCAACCCACCCATACATAGCCAAGATTAGAAGATGCCCCAGTAGAAGAAGAAAAAAACCTGGAACATAGTGCCTGCCTTTAGAAATACACCAGTGACCAAGTGAGATAAGACAGTTCATACTTTTCTACATAGCTGGATTGGCAAACACTGTTTTGCTCTTTTTTTAAAAAAATTACATTCCATGCAATCTCATGGAGAACCACAGCAAGAGGACAACAGCAAATACAATAAAGCAAGAAGAGATTATTACAATCTACTGAAAAAGAAGAGCCTGCAGTTAGTGCCAAACAGTGTAATACTCAGAGAGGGACAGCATTCCTCAACCGGGCGTTACAGCTAAGAAGGCCCTTTGATGAGTCAAGAGTTGTGGGTTTTTTTAAAGCTTTGCCCTTGCAAAGGGCTATGAGGGGCTGCTGATAAGTACTGAGCCTTTCCCAGAAAAAATTGAGCTACGAAGCTGTAACTGCCACACTATTCTACATCTTCCCCCAGGAAGTCAATGCACTTGCAACATCTGTCCTGCGGCTTCTTAAGTCCCTCCAAATAAAATTCTTCCGACTGCTGGTGTAACCACTCATTTGCAGCATTAGTTGCCTCCAGAACACTCCCAAATCATTTTCCCTTTAGGTGTTTTTTTGAGTTTGGAGAGCAGATAATAGTCAGAAGGAGCCAGGTCGGGAGAATAAGGTGGATGGGGCATCACATGAAAGCCTAAGGAAGTCAGTTTTGCCATTATTTCATCTGCGGTGCATGACGAGACATTGTCATGCAACAGGATGACACCTTTGGAGAGCTTTCCTCAATGTTTTTCCTTGATGTGTTGTCTCAACTATGTCAATAAAGCACAGTAATATTTTGCATTGATGGTTGAATCCTGTTGGAGGTAGTCAGAACTCCCTTCTTATCCCCCAAAAACTGTTGCCATTTACTTCTGCACCAACCTTTGCACTCAGAACTTCTTTGGCCTGGGGGAACCATTGTGCGTCCATTCCTTAGACTCTTCCTTTGTCTCAGGATCATAACAGTAGATCCATGTCTCATCACCAGTTTGTCCAGGAAATCTGACTCATTTCTTGCAAAATGTTCCAAAACAGCCACACGTTTCCTCTTTTGTTCGATTGTCAAAAGTTTGGGGATCCACTTGCTGCCAGCTTTGTCATTTCCAAGTTGCTGTGGATAATGGCACCAA
The DNA here is from genome assembly GCF_051106095.1 of Pogona vitticeps. Lineage (NCBI taxonomy): Eukaryota > Metazoa > Chordata > Lepidosauria > Squamata > Agamidae > Pogona > Pogona vitticeps. The sequence continues at coordinate 164,998,247 of NC_135787.1, read as the reverse complement.
CTCTCTCATGTGATATTCTCAAACATATAGCAATACTTCTGGATGATATTCGGTGGTCCTCCATGATCATGTCATGGATGGCTTTCAGATTTGCAGGCACAGAGACAGAAAAAGGCCTTCCACTGTGTTTCTCACTTTAAACACCGAAATGGCCAGTTTTAAAATTGACAACCCAACGCTTAACTATTGCATATGAAGGGCCACTGTCACCCATAGTTTGTGACATTTCATCATGAATCTGCTTTGCAACTTTCCCTTGGAGAAACAAACTTGATTATGGTCCTATGCTCTTCCACACTGAACTTTTCTGGAGGTGCTGCCATGTTCACTTTGGATCTGAACATGAAAGATAAGTTAAAATCATAGGTAGTTGATTTTTACACCATTGAATACAGACAAACTGGCCAATACAACCTGCATTTTATAGCTTTCTAGATCAATTTTTTTCTGGGAAAGGCTCAATACTTATCAGCACCTTCTCGTACAAAGGGGAAAATATATTCCTTCACGTTCTGGGTCACAAGTCTTTGTTTTTTATTAGGGCTTTGCACATTAGTACAATAACTCTGCATTGGCACTAATATCCAGCAGGTAGCCTTTGCAGACCTTTAAAGACTGGTGTAACATGAACACTTGCAGATACACATTTTAATTCTGTTGCTACTACATTCTGAACTACTTGCTGTCTTCCGGGGCAACCCCACATTCAGCAAACTGCAGTAATCCAAATAAGAATTTATCCATGCATGATTATCTATGGCCAGCTATCTCTCTCCATAACTGGGGGAGGGGAGTCACTCCTGGCCACTGAGGCCATCTGGGATTCCAATAACATCCAGGAACACCCCCAATCTACATTCCTCCTCCTTGTGGGAAGAGTCCAACCCCCAGACAGAACAGGTGACACGCTAGCTTCCTGGCCTGGAACTGCCTTGTCAGCATATGCTTCCAGTTTACTGGCCTAATGACTCCAGGCACCAATCCATCACTTGACTTAGACAGCAAAGGGAAAATAGAATTGGGTATCATCTGCATATTGAGGATACCTTGCCTCAAGCCACCATGACTGCACTCAGTGTTATCACACTGCTGTTAAGCAACACATTATGCCCCCTCCAATGAAAAACTCCACAGCACTACACTCATGGGGCTAAGCAAGAGTTTCCCCCGGTACTGTTTTCTGAACCGATCCTTACTGAATCAGTCCAAAATAATAGCAAGCTCAGTGTTATCAGAGGCATGTAAGAGATCAAGATTAAGAACTGTACTCTCCAGTTCCTTCCTTTTTTCTGTGAAGACCATCCATTAGAATGGCAAAGCCAAGCTTGAAACCAGAATAAAATGGGTCAAGGTAAGATAACCCAGCTTCAGCCAAATATGCTTGAAGTTGAACAGTCACCACCTTCTTGAGCTCTAACCAAAGATGTCACAACAGATGTGTTTAAAAAAAAGTCTCTCCCAGAATATTCTTGGCTCCTCCAGATTTTACCAGAAAATGGTTGACATACTAACAACCCTGCCCGGGAAAAGATCAACCAGCTGTTCTTCCTGCACAGAATACCAGATCTGGGCTCTGTCCTGCCATATGCATTGGGCCAGTGATGCTCTGTCACCATTCCATGGCTGTTATGACAGCCATGAAGTCTCACAAAGGACTACCTGAGGAAGCCATGCATTTAACATCAGTGACAAAGGGAACAGAGGCAGATGAAATAATCTGCTCAGGTCTTTAGATGCAACAAATAGGGTGTGTAACACATACACACAGTCCTTACCACCCTGCAACTGAACTCTGTTTTGGCAAAGCTGCTGTACTCTTATTTTAGTCACAGGCCTGAGGGCCAGGTGTAAATTCACAATTGTGCTCCTCCAACTCAACCTTCTTCTTGAATAAGACAGAACACAGCACTTACGCAATACATATTTTCATTATTAAAGACTCCACCATACTCTTATCATGATGCTCAGCATTACTCATTAGAAAAATACTTCCCCCAAGGATCCATGTTATACAACCTGCCACTTTTCTGTCTTCCTTCTGTCTTTACTACATTTCTTTCTCTGCAGGAACTCCTAATGATGTCCCAACCCCCATCACTCCCATGGGCTTTATTCTCACTCCATCTGCTAAAATGATCAGCAAACCAAAGGCTGACATTTAAGGAGGGTTGTCACTGGGCTTTAGTGCTACAACTCCAATGAGATTAGCCCTGAGGAGGGAGGCCGTGGGCACTGAGGAGCTGACATCTGAGTCACTGGTTCAGGATGGTTGTCTGCAGACTCAGGAAAAATGGCAGCCATTTATAACATCAGTGACCACAAGTGAGGTATTTTTGTGAGCAGAACCTTACAAGTGACAAGGCTCTATTAACTTTGAAAACACCATAGGGGGAAACCATATCAGTGGCTAGATATGCTTTAAGGCTGAAGACTTAAACAGACGTATGAATTTATTTATTTTATTTAAAATACTTCTAGTCAGCCTTTCTCCTTAAAAAAAAGACACAAGGCAGCTTACAACAATTACAAGACAGTATGTAAGTTAGTAACAATGAGTACTAAAAGGATCAATGAATGCAATACCAAAAATCATAAACAAAGCCAAAACATATTCAATCCAGTAATGTTACAAAAAACCTATTTTTAAAAACCCACTTGGAAGCCACTCACTCAGGGAAAGCTTGCCTGAAGAGAAAGGTCTTTGCCTGCTGAAGATGATACTGTTCCTGAACTATCATTTTACAAAAAATTTCAGCCCCAAGGAGACTTTTGACTAAATCTAGGATACTGCCTGTTTATCTAGCCCCTGAGGTCTCTACTAGAACCGGCAGGAGCTCTCCAGGTTTGAAGGAGGTTTTCTCCATTATATACAACTGGATATTGCAGTCAGAAACAGAAAGACTCCCCACATAACCAGCATGTTTTTTTTAAAAAATAAACAATTAAGCGTCATTTACACTTTTTTTCCAAAAATCATCCAGTCTGGATAACAGGTAAGAAAAGGGAACATTAAGAGGAAGATGACAGCAGTGTGCAGATCAAACAGTGGTCAACCTCTTTGGCAAGAATTCCAAGCCAAGCACACAATATGATAGTGCCACTGTAGGACATACTACAATAACATGACACCCATGCCTTAGTCTATTAAGTCAGAAAGCAACGTGTCCTATGTATAAGAGCCCGAAGGAAAGTTCTCACTGACTCCTATTATGAAGCGCTTGTTCCTGTCCAAAAACGGCAAAAGCTAATGCTGCCTGCGCTGGTTGCAGGAGCTTGTTCACAAACAGACTCATTATGCAAAGGTTCAGAAGGTTTCTGGACTACAATTCCCAGGATTCCTCAACCAGTATTACAAGTGGTTTCTGGAAGCTGTTGTCTAAAAATATAACTCTTCCAGTCACTGGAGGCTATCATCGGGGCAAGGAACCATAGAGAATACAGTAACTCTGCATCCTAAATGTCAGTAATACTTCCAGAACTCTGAGGACTAAATAATGAGGTCACAGCATGTACTGTACCTCCAATTTCTTTGGTCCTCGGTTCCATCTCCAGGTATTTTGACAAACCTTGCTTCCCCGAAAATAAGATCTAACCTAAAAATAAGCCCTAGTATGATTTTTCAGGGTGCCTGTAATATAAGCCGTACCCCTCCCAAAAAAAAGCCCCAGTTAAGTGAAACCCTGCCCTCCACCATTGTGCATCATTGTGCAGCAACCAGAAGAAGATGACATGACTATATTGGAATAAATGTAGATTGTTGTACATGAAAAAAAAATAAACATCACCTGAAAAATAAGCCCTAATGTGTGTTTTTTGGAGCAAAAATAATTATAAGACTCTGTCTTAGTTTTGGGAAAACTTTGTATTATACTATCTATACTCACAATGGCTTGTTTGTGAGCCATCTTTTATTTCCTTTCAGGTTTGTCCTTCTTTGTGGCTCAAATTTTGAACAAGGTCTTTCTTGAGCCCCCTCTTCCTTATTTTATCCTACAAACTGACCAATGCCTCTTCTCCCTCAGCCACCTTTTTGTGAATCCAACGACCACGTCACATGATTCTGCCATTTCTTTCAGGCACATAAAGAAGCATCTCTTATAACCCTTACCCAGAAATAATGGCTAATCTTCCCATCCAGTACAAGTCCAGGAACCTGTATCTGTCTAGACGTGAAGGTAGATAAGATTATGCAGCCCCCTAGTCTAGAATCATTAGAAGCACTCATGTTCTTTATGACAGCTCATAAAGACACAAATGCTAAGGGAACCTTATGCTTCAATGATCAGTGAGATCTGGAAATGATCAAAAATCCTATGCGGCATCCACCCCCTGTCTTGTTCAACTGTGTGGGCTGCAAGCTTCAGAATCCATTTGTCTGAAACTGTTGGAGACTGTGTGTGCGCACACGAGAGAGAGAATGTATGTGTGTGTCTCACAAGGTGTGGGGCAGATCTCTTACAAAGAGATCTATGTCACCAGTCGAAGAAAAATGATTTCCAAAAGACCCTTTCAGCTGCGCAGACCTGTTAGCAACAGGCACATCGACATCTGCTAGCCTCCAACGGCACAGCAATCACATCCTGCTTTCCTCTCTGTCATTTTTTGTTAGCCAATGGTGAAAGAAAAGGATGGGAATCGAACAGTTGGGTGAAGTCAGGCGGGCAGAAGAGTTGACAGGCCAAGGAACAAAGAGAGCACATTTCCCTGCCCTGTGAGGGAGGGGCAGGTAATCAAGAACTGTTCAAGCAGACATCATCACTTTCCCAGCATGCCCTAATTCACCAAGCTGCCTTTGGCTCACCACCTTCTCTAAAAGAGTTTGATGACGGAACGACATGGCCTTCTCTGCCAAGACCTGAATTCTGACCTGAAGCAATTCCATCTGTTCAAGTTGCGGCAGCCTCTGCATCCAAGACCTACACCTTCCCCCAAGCCACCATTATTAATTCACCACAATTATTCAGCCGAGTCTAGCAAACCAAACAACAGAAAGCAAAGTCCCCACATTCCAGATCTGTGTTTACAAAAGCCATTGAATTACAAAATCATAGAATGCAAGAGAGGCTTATAGGGTGTCTAGCCCAGCATATACCAGTCTCTCACCAGCCTGATTTTTAGTGTTCTCGCCAGTATCAGATTTGCCAAGGAACAGTGGCACCTGCCTCCCAACTGGCTATTCCAATATGACCTCTGTTGTTCTGAAAATACCAGATAAATAAATTACACAGAATAAAGTGGTTTGTGCAAAAGTAATTCCTCTCTTCAGCTAGTCTGCTGTCACTGATTTCATGGTGAAATGGTTAAGAAAGTGCTTGCATTTATTAAAATGCATTTTAAATATTGCAATTATTGGTTAGAGGGGAGAAATGTACAAAAGCCTAGAGGAAGCTGGACACAGACAGACAATGGGAGCTCCCTCCTGTAATCTGTTCATTTTTTATTATCCCATAACGAGACTCAAAAGAATCTGGAATGACTATGGAACAAGAAAGACTTAATCCTGGCAAGGATTAAACATTCCAGCCCGGATTCTGATTTCTGAAGTATCCAAACTAATAACGGCTCATGTATCTCCCTCACATGAGCAGATGCCCAAATGTACATGAAGATGGTAACAAAAACAAAGACTTCCTCCTAAATGCCCTTTGTTTATACAGCACTTAAAGTAATTACATAATAATTTAATACTCTCAATCAAAGAAATGAATTTTTCACCAGCTCTGTGGAATTACAAAGCTACCAGCCTGAGGCCTTCAACTCCTGTCCATAACTAGCTCTCATTCAATACAATGAAACAGGTCAGATGTGTTGTCTTATGTGCCACACTGCACCCTTCCTTCTTTTTAATTCACTACAGCAATGCCTTTTGGACACCTACTAACCATACACTGGCAACATTCACATCTCTACACGACAGTCATTACACTAATGATCTATGGCTTCTGTATGACACATATTAACCCCTAACCAAAGGCTTTCCCCTTCATGGATTGCTGCCTTGTCGTGGCAAAGGGGCTGGAGTAATTCAGAGAAGCTATGGGCTATGCCGTGCAGGGCCACCCAAGACAGACAGGTCATAGTGGAGAGTTCTGACGAAACATGAGCCAGCTGGAGCAGGAACTGGCAAGCCACTACAGTATCTTTGACAAGAAAACTCCATGAGCAGAAACAAAAGGCTAAAAGATACGATGGTGGAAGATGAGCCCCTCAGGTCGGAAGGCATCCAACATGCTACTGAGGAAGAGCAGAGGACAAGGACAAGTAGCTCTGGAGCTAATGAAGTGTTTGGGCCAAAGCCGAAAGGACGCTCAGCTGCGGACACGCCTGGAAGTGAAAGGAAAGTCCGATGCTGCAAAGAAAAATACCATACAGGAACCTGGAATGTTAGATCTATGAACCTTGGGAAGCTAGACGTGGTCAAACAGGAAATGGCAAGAATAAACATTGACATCCTGTCTGTCAGTGGAGTAAAATGGACAGGAATGGGCAAATTCAATTCAGACGATTACCATATATACTACTGTGGGCAAGAATCCCATAGAAGAAATGGAGTCGCCCTCATAGTCAACAAAAGAGTGGGAAAAGCTGTACTGGGACACGGTCTCAAAAATGATAGAATTATTTCAATACGAATCCAAGACAGACCTTTCAACATCAGTCATCCAAGTTTATGCACCAACCAGAGACTGAAACTGACCAATTCTATGAAGACTTACAACACCTTCTAGAACTGACACCAAAGAAAGATGTTCTTCTCATTATAGGGGATTGAAATGCTAAAGTAGGGAGTCAAGAGATAAAAGGAACAACAGATAAGTTTGGCCCTGGAGTTTAAAGCGAAGCAGGGCAAAGGCTAAAAGAGTTTTGTCAGGACAAGAAGCTGGTCATCACAAACACTCTTTTCCAACAACACGAGGGGCGACACTACACATGGACATCACCAGATGGGCAATACCGAAATCAGATTAATTATGTTCTGTGCAGCCAAAGATGGAGAAGCTCTATACAGTCAGCAAAAACAAGACCTGGAACTAATTGTGGCTCTATCATCAGCTTCTCATAGCAAAATTCAAGACTGAACTGAAGAGAGTAGGAAAAAACCACTGGGTTAGTCAGGTAAAATCTAAAACAAATCCCTTATGAATACACAGTGGACGTGAAAAACAGATTTAAGGAACTACATTTGTTGGACAGAGTGCCTGGAGAACTATGGATGGAGGCTTGTAACATTGTACAGGAGGCAGCAACAAAAACCACCCCAAAGAAAAGGAAAGGCAAGAAAGCAAAGTGGCTGTCCAACGAGGCCTTACAAATAGTAGAGAAGGGAAACAAAATGCAAGGGAGATAGGGAAAGTTACAGAAAACTGAATGCAGACTTCCAAAGAACAGCAAGAAGAGACAAGAGGGCCTTCTTAAATGAACAATGCAAAAATATAGAGGAAAATAATAGAAAGGGAAAACCAGAGATCTGTTCAAGAAAATTGGAGCTATTAAAGGAACATTTTGTGCAAAGATAGGACAAAAATGGTAGCGACCTTACAAAAGCAGAAGACATCAAGAAGAGGTGGCAAGAATCCACAGAAGAACTATACAGAAAGATCTGGATGTCCTGGACAACATAGATAGTGTGGTTGCTGACTTTGAGCCAGACATCCTGGAGAGTGAGGTCAAGTGGGCCTTAGAAAGCCTGGCTAACAACAAGGCCAGTGGAGGTGATGGCATTCCAGTTGAACTAATTAAAATCTTAAAAGATGACACTGTTAAGGTGCTACACTCAATATGTCAGCAAGTTTGGAAAACTCAGCTAGTGGCCAGAGGATTGGTAAAGATCAGTCTACATCCCAATTCCAAAAAAGACAGTGCCAAAGAATGTTCCAACTACCGTACAATCGCATTCATTTCACATACTAGCAAGATTATACTCAAAATCCTATAAGGTAGGCTTCAGCAGTATGTGGACCGAGAACTCCCAGAAGTACAAGCTGGATTTCGAAGGGCAGAGGAACTAGATACCAACTAGAGACATGCACTGGATTATGAAGAAAGCCAGAGAGTTCCAGAAAAACATCTACTTCTGCTTCATTGACTATGCAAAAGCTTTGACCACAACAAACTATGGCAAGTTCTTAAAGAAATGGGAGTGCCTGACCACCTTATCTACCTCCTGAGAAATCTTTATGTGGGACCGGAAGCAACAGTTAGAACTGGATATGGAACAACCAACTGGTTCAAAATTGGGAAAGGAGTACGACAAGGCTGTACAGTATATTGTCTCCTTGCTTATTTAACTTCTATGCAGAATACATCATACGAAAGGCTGGACTGAATGAATCCCAAGCAGGAATTAAGACTGATGGAAGAAATATCAACAACCTCAGATATGCAGATGATACCACTCTGATGGAAGAAAGTGAGGAGGAATTAAAGAATCTCTTAATGAGGGTGAAAGGGGAGAGCGCCAAAAACGGTCTGAAGCTCAACATCAAAAAAAAAACAAAAAAACACAACCAAACAAAAAACACTAAGATCATGGCCACTGCTCCCAGTTCCCTGGACTGCAAGGAGAATAAACCTATCCATTCTGAAGGAAATCAACCCTGAGTGTTCACTGGAAGGACAGATCCTGAAGATGAGAAGCTAATACTTTGGCCATCTCATGGGAAGAGAAGACTCCATGGAAAAGACCCTGATGTTGGGAAAGTGTGAAGGCAAGAGGAGAAGGGGACAACACAGGACAAGCTGGATGGACATTGAATTTGACTAAACTCCGGGAGGCAGTGGAAGACAGGGGTTGGACACGAAAAGTCTGACATGACTTAACAACTAAACAACAAACCAAAGGCTTGAGTTTAAATCTTATCTTCCATGTTCTAGCTCCCCATATGTATTCTATTATCTGGAAAAGCATAATACTGAGCTGAATAGCTCAGTGATTTAGATATCTGCCTGGGGAGCCAGAGGTTAGCAGTTCAATTCCCCACTATGCCCCTTTGACAGGGGCTGGACTCAGTGATCCATAAGATCCCTTCCAGCTCTGCAATTCTAACACGATGATGATGCACATAGTTCATCAGAGTATAGTACAGTGGTGCCTCACAAGACAAACGCCTCACCGGACGAAAAACCCGCAAGACGAATGGTTTTTGCGATTGTGTTGGTGACTCGTAAGATGGCTTCATGGCCATGCTTCGCAAGAAGATTTTTTTCCGCAAGACAAAAATAATTCATCCGTCTTGTGATGTTTCCCATAGGACGGAATTGCAACGCATTCCTATGGGAAACTGCTTTTCGCAAGATGAAAATTTCGCAAGACGGTGCTACTCGCAGAACGAATTACTTTCATCTTTCTTTAAAACCGCACAAAAGTGCTATCAAATCACCGCAACCCACTGAGTCTTTCGAACAACTACAAATTATATACAATATTTTCTAAATTCCACCACTAAGTTGCAAGTAGAGTTGGTCCACTGAATTGACAAAATTTATGGAGGAGTTGAACGAGATTTAATGGACCTACTCTCCTTGTGACTTACTATTAGGTTTAAACCATTGATGAATACAGCAGCAGCACTTTGGTTGACATACCATAGACTGCAGAGTATCTGAGCCTCACAGAGACTGAGATTGGGGGTGGAAAATAAAGACTGACAAATTGCAGGTGGGAGAGAGGATGTCAGCTGTTAGTGAAAGTGCAGGTACTGTGGGAAGAAAACAGATTTGTTGAAGAAGCAGCTTTTGATAAACGGCTTGCCATTCAGAAAAGGGAATGTTCCTCTGGGTGTAAGTACTGTATCCAGTTTGCAAAATATGTGAGTTGGACCTGAATTTTTATTTGTTCATCTAAATGCTTATAGCCTGCTTCATATGTCCAAGGGTCTCTCAAGGCAAATTCACAGTAAACACGAGAAAGATCAAGGGGAGACCAGTATCAGTTATTATTCAAACAAGACCACAGATAAAACATTACTCCAAAGAGGCCTGCTTCAAAAGCCATGCCATTGCCATCTTCTGAACATTAATAGAGACTGTTGTTGGGCAGTCTCTGAAAGCATGGTCCAAAACAAGGCGATGACCAAAGAGATGGTCTTGTTCCTGTTCATCAATCAAACACATCAGACCGGTCTCAGTCAAATTACTGTGCTGGAATAATCTACCTCAGAGTTGTTCAAGTATAGAAAGGCAGTAATATTTGAAAATGAGTTTAACATCCTAGAAGGACAGAAAAGCACAAATTCAACATGGAATGAGTGTGGCAAAAAGCAAAGGAAAAGAAGTAAATTTGAAGTAGATCTGACTGAAAAACAGAACCTGCTGGAATGTTGAATTTTTGACAAGTAGAAACTAGATTTTTTGGAAATTGTCAATGGGAAAAGTAATATAACGAGGAGAGTTTAACAAATGCAGTTATGAGATAACAGATCTCAACGTGGGAAGATACAACTGACAAAAATACTGCATCTACCTCAAAAAGACTCAAAACAGTATGATATTGTCCACATTGGTGCTTTAACTGTGTTGCTAAGATTTTAAATAAGGTTAAGGGGGAATATCATACCTAAGATGTGAAAGAGCTAACCAGATTTTTTACAACAGGGTAGGAAGAAGACAGATATACATGTACGTGAACAGGTATTTACATGTGGACTTAAAACAAGTTCAAAAGTCAACAGTACATATGAATTTTTAATACCTGGATAACACTGCTGTCAACATCTAAAGGATCCAATGTAAGGGCTCAGTTGGGTGGGAAAATGTAAAAATCTAACATTAATAGAGTAAGGAAAAATTAACAGGTTTAGAATGGAAAACTTGGATCACACAACATTCAAGAGGAAGAATCAGGGACGCACTGAAGCTGGCAAATCTTGTAGCAATGCCAGAAGAGAGAACTGGATATGGAGATCGCTATGTGAGACACTACTAGTTGCTGGGAAAGTCAACGACATGCAAAGGAGACTGTGTATGCAGTGGCATCATGTTACAGATCCCTCAGAGTGTAGCCCTTTTCAGTACAGCACTGGGCAAGAACGTCACACCTAGAACACTTCATTTGCAACTGGGCACTTTGGTAAATAGACAAAATGGGACAGACGCACAAAGATTGTGTGGTTATGTACGGGAACAAACCTATACGGTATCAAAAGACAGACCTAGACATGACTACGCTTTTAAAACAGGAAGACAAGGTACGGGCACAAATGATTTATGTCAGCTTCTCACAACCCAATGCCCTCCAGACAAACTGCATTACAACTCCCCAAATCTGGAGGAAGTCTGGTGAGGGAAGTGGCTGCAACCCCATGATGTGGAACACATGAAGTCAAGCCTTCAAGAACAAGGCTCCTTCCTGACTCTCCCCATTTTGTATCTCAAAGGGTACTCTGCCTTCCAGGCCAACCTTCCACTTTGCAGAACAACAGAGGTGGCAAGTATGCTTCCTCCTGCGCCTGAATTCTCTTCTATGGACCTTGAACCTCCCCACAGTTAAAAGTCACAGCTACGCGGGAGAGACACAGAATCTCTGATCTCAAAATGCTGCTACCTCCTCTCCTTCTGGTTTTCTATCCTGACCAGATGCAAAGAGGTACGAACCAAAGCCTCCAGGCTGACTGCTGCCAACAGCTCCTCATACTCTTGAAGCTAACGTAGTGTCAATTCAGGAGGTATTTGTGACAAAAAGGAAGATCAATCTTTGCTCGTGAGGCTGTGCTTCAGTATTTGGTCACTCAAATAGTCTACCTTTGAAGTTACAACCTCCACAACAAAGATGGCAAAAAGGGCTCCCCAATAAGGAGATGACTACACAATTATGATCACTGCATTTTCACAAAGATTGTTACATATGAGACCCTACTATTTGGGCCTCCACTTTAAAAAAAAGAGAGATGAGTTGCCACGTGGGCAGGATCTATCTCCATTCCAAACATTGTCACTTGGCCTTCTATTTTTTAGGAGTCAAATAAAAACCATTTTGGTCTCCCAATCTTTTGGCAGATATTTAACCCTTGACATCTGTTGCCTGAATTAAGCTCTTCCTCCTATCTCTGCCACTGCTTGTACTTTCTTAAAATTATTTTCTTTTGGATTTTAAACTGCCTCGAGCACCTTACAGTAGAAAATCTGGGTATAAAATTATTTTTCATCTTCATCATCATCTACCTTATTAGTTGCATAGCTTAAAAAAATTTATATATGGTTGAGCATAATCTAGACCACAATAAAAAAAACAGTAGAACTATTAGGTGCAAAGATTCGTTCAAAAGCAGTCCAACCCAGCTCTATATAGTTCCTTCTTTCAGAAAGCATTGCTTTTCCTCCAGTCTGTCTGCGCCCAGAGTCTGCCTTTATTAATACTCTCACACATCAGCTCCATAGTTTGAGATCCTCTAAAAGTCAGAAGAAGCATTCCTGCAGGAAAGACAAACTCACCCAAATAGATATCCCCAAATGATCCACTACCAATTTTTCGTCCCAGTCGATACTTGTTCCCTACTCGAAGCTCCATTGTTTCAGTTGCTCTGTAAACAAAGCAGAAGACATGCAAGGTCAAGTCAGAAAAGACCCCAGATCCAAATATATACCAGAGAAAGAGCACTTAACTCCTAGACATGGCTGCCAATAAAGCATTTTGATGCCCACATTTGGATCCTTACCCTTTGGCCTCTCTCCCTAACACACTGACTACATTTCTCTCCCAAAGAGATGAGAATCCCCAAACCTTTAGTTTAACAAACAGTGGCCTAATAGGTCTTCAATGACGTGGTCAGAAAAAATGTGTCTGGGCTGAGAGGGGGAGGCATCCTGGGATAAAATAAAACCAAACCATTCACCTAAAGTAACCTTAACTACAAAGCCATCTTTGGCTACAATCTTAAACATGCCTCCCCAGAAGCAAGTCTTGCTTAAATTGACGACTCCATCTCAGGATATCAAGCAGACACTGTGATCCCAACAAGAAATCAGTTTTTTCCCCCTGCATATAACCTTTGATGCTTGTAACATCTGGCCTGATGCAGAAATCTTGAAAACTTACGTACATTTCTTGTACCTTTTCAGCTAATAAAGCTAACATTAATATGGGACACTGGAATTTTATTTAAATTACAGCTGACAAAACCACCTTTGATTTTTGTACAAAATTCATGAGAGCCTCTTGAGTTAACACACTTATGGATCTGGATGCTAATTCTTCTGCAGTGATTCTGTAACAGAGAACCTAATAGGGCAAGGAGCTAACCCATCTGTAAGAACCTTGTCAGGAATACAAGTGCAAGAGGAGGCAATACCTTTACAGACCACTAGTCAAGAATATGACACTTAGTACACCTTCCAAACAACTTAAGAGACTACTCTGGAACTGTTACTTCCAAAGTCCAAAATTAAGCAGGAAAGGGATAAATGGAAATTTATATTTTGAGTCATAGTACTTTTTATTTTATAGAGTAGAATCCTGGCCTATTATTTTCCTTCATAATATGGTAAAACTGCCAAAAAAAAACAAGTGTGCTGCCTCCATGACATTAGTCATCTCATTCACAACTAGTTCTGACCACACATCAGGATGAGTCTAAAATGGGACTACTGTACAGAAGCTTCCCTCTCCCCAATATTTTTTTTCATAATATACTCATTATCATGAGTAAATCAGATGGGGGTGGCTGGCTAGCTGGTAGGAACAATTTCTCTGTGCAAGCATGTGCTAAATGTAATTTTGGAAGGCTCCCTAGCGATATCCCCATGGATGGCTGCCATCATGTGCTTTTTCCTTGTTCAAGTGACATGGATCAGTTTGAATACGGGAAGGAGAGACCACGACTCCTTTTAGAAGCTGCTGCTGTATGGTTAATTTATGTAATGTATGTTTATTAATGCACTCTAGACAGCTTTGCTCTCATGGGGTGGGCTGCTTGGAAGAATGGGCAAGCACTAAATAGACAAGGGGATCCTTTTGCTCTACAGGGCACAGCACAAGAAAGCTGTAGACATAAGATGCTCAAAAAAGCCCTGTTCTGGTCACATCCAACCCCATGCATGCCTCTCTGTAATCTCATGCCATCATGAGATTACACTGAGAAATGGATGAGCTACAGACACACATTTAAGCATGCCTTGCACGCTTTACAATAGATTACCATAAATCCTAAAAACAGCCCCCCAAACACACCAGGAGGTGGAGCATCCTGCTGCAACACTTACCCAATACTTACATGTTTATCTGTTTTCAAACATTACAAAATCACCCCCTCCCCCATTTTAAATTTGATCAAGCAGAATACACAACTGAAGGCCCCAAAAAGCAAAATAAACAGAGTTTATATCTGTCTAGAAGGACAAGACTCCACTTGCATCCAGCCTCTATTAATCTGCAAACATAACTGCACATACATCTGACTCACACTCTATCCTGCTGGAAGACTAGGGCCCAATGTTCTTATAAATGAGGGATGAAATACACATGGCCCCCAGGTGTTGCTGGACTGCAACTCTCATCATTGCTACCTACTGATTCTGATGAATCGAGCTGATGGGAGTTCTAGTCCAACAAAATTTGGAGGGGGGCATATTCTATAGCTTGCTATCAACACCACACAATTAGCAGCATAAGAACTAGAAAGAGCCAATGCCTTTTCACAACTGGAGGTGCCTCGTCCGAGCAATTTAGGAGGTTCTTAGGCTTTTCTATCAGGTCTGCTTAGGGCAGAAAGAGGTAGGAGGCCAGGGTCTTAAACATCCCATGCAGGAAACTGAGTCAAACCCTCAGAGGCCTAATTATCCTTACCCCTCCGCCACGGCTACTTGGGACCTTTCAACTTCCTGAAACAGGCTCCACCAAAGAAACTTCTTTTGTGGTGACCCCACAATTTTTACAAGAATGCTTCCAGCTGACTGGCCAACAAACCTCTTTTCAAAACACACATTATTAATAATATTTCTAAACTCCCCCTCCCAGGAGATATGGATCACATCGTCAAAACAAAGCAAGCCAACAAACAAATGAAAGTGGGACAAAGACCAGGAATATTTTTGTTGCCTTGTCATATGAGGCAGAGTCCCTAAGAACACCCCAGTTCAAGGGAATGGCTTCCTAGTCAGGGGTGAGAAGAGCAGGGGCGGCCTAAACAAGGGAAGGCCTCCTGCCAAGGGTCGACCTGAGGCAACCACAGGGGTTCATGCCAAGGCCTACCTACACACAGGCACTGAACCGAGGGGTTACTTTTGGAGGTGGGGAGCAAGGAAACCCACTTATCCCAAATCTATCTGCCCCCAAGACCATACTACTGTAATTTGCCTCAGGCTTCTGTTTCCGCCCTCCAAAGCATTAAGCCAGTTCTAGGTCCCCCTCTTCAAACTGGAACAGCAACCCAGGGCAGGCAAGATATCAGCCAGAATTTCCTCGTTCTCGTTTCAGGAAGGATGCGCACACTCAAACACACATAGCCATTATGCATAGAGTCAGCGTGCATGGATGCCTATCATCTATCAATATTCCTTTCTCCATCACTCTCTCACACACATTCTGAACAACTCTAGAAAGCTACACCCAGCCAGCACCATATGCATGTGCCCCCCCAAAGCAGCTACTGTATATCTTGTATAAATGAATACTATCATATGAGAGAAAAGTCTGTATGTACAAATGGGTTTCAGTAGGTAAACAACCTGTTCGCCCACCCTTCCCCCTCACAGCAATCATTGTAAATTACAAGACTTTTCTCACGGTGCCTTACTTGACTTGCAAGGAAAGGAGAATGCTCCTAGGGCTACTGTAGGCCAGACTGTGTGAGAGATGGCCGGATACATAATGCATCCTTCTAGGTTGGAGGAATAAAGGAAGGGGGTGCAAGGAAGGAGGGGAGGGGGGAGATATGTTGCAGGTTGGGGGGGGGGGGGAAGAAAAGAAAAACAAGATCTCACTTTCCCCTAAAATGTAAGGTGCCAGAACAGTTATCTGCTACCTTCTTTCTTCCTTCACCATTATTTACTCTTAAGCAGTTACCCAAAAAGAGAGAGAGAGAGAAATGAGGAGCTAAAGGCAAATCAACCACAAAACAAATGCAGACATTTAAAAAAAGAGATAAAACGTTGATAACATCTCATCACTCAGCCTGGAGCATAACTTAAATCATCATACAATGACAGAGCAGGAGGGGAGAAAAAAGCAGGAAGCAATTAGAAATAAACACCAAACTTATATTTGCTATACAGCCCTCGGTATCAAGCATAGAGCTGGCACAAAGAATCAACATTTCAGAATATATGTAGGGGGAAGGTGGAAAAAAGACCTCCCTCCCTTCTTATCTCTCCCCCCCCCTCCATATCCAGCCTTTCCTCTGCACAAAAGGATACAGTGATTTACAATAACATCCCTCTCCCCCCTCCCCGCACAATACACACCCTATTTGTCAAAGGGAACACTTTTGAGAGATACAATGGTGCTGCTTACAACCGGCTGCCCCCCCCAAAAAAAGAACTGGAGGTTGAAACGAGGGGAGGGGGAGACAAGAGCGATGTCGGTGGCTCTTTCCTGATTGTTTGCAAAATCAGACACAGATGTTAAGTAGTATAGGAAGCGGAAAGAACGGGGATGGGGGAGCAGTTATCACTCTCCCCCCCAAAAAAAAAACCCCTGTAAATTGAATATCATATGATGGTGATTCCAGACACCTTCTCCCCAAGAAGCCAACTGAAAAGGAAAAAAATAAAATATATAACGCAGATCTTTCCTAGACACAGACAACCGGGGGGGGGGGGGAGGGAGGAACAGCACAGGGTGAAGCAGAGGGGGATGGATAGGCAAGAGCCCCCCCCTAAAATGTCCATCGGAAATTCAAGCACCGAGGGAAAGGGGGGGGCTCCCTGATCCTTTGTCTTCATCAAAAAATAAAGAAACCCCTTTAGCCGCCGCCTCCCCTTCTCTGCCTGTCAGATAAATCCCGCGGCTCCCCCCCCCCGAAAAAAACACCAACCTTGTGGGTCTGTGTGTGAACGGACAAGAGACTCTTCCCCTTCCCCCCCCCCCCGTCGCCAGCCTCATCTTCCTCTCTCAGCGGAAAAAAAAAAACAAAGAGACGGTGGGGCCGCCTTTCCCCCCGGATTTGCACCCCAAAACCTGTCCAGAGCGCCCCAATATTTACCCTGCCTGGAAGGAGCCTGTCCGACGCTTCTGCTCCGGAGGTTGTCAGGGGGAAAAAATACTGGGGAGGGAAGGATGACGGAGGATTGGGAAAGGCGACCGGACGCCGTAACCTCCTCCTCCTCCGCCGCCGCCGCCGCCGCCGCCGCTTCCTCCTTCTTTGCGCTCTGCCTGCTCGGCTCGCGGGCTCCCTCCTTCCTCTCCGGGCTCGCTGCCGTGTGTGTACAGCCGACACTCTCGCTCATTGAGTTTCCATTGAGCCTCCGAAAGCCAAACCCACTGATGTCATCCTACAAAGACCAGCGCCCCTCCCTCCCTCTCGCTAAAAGGGCCAGCGCCTTGTTTTTGTTTTCTTCTTCAGCTTGCCGGGGGAGGGGGCTCCTTCTGCGCCCTCGCCAACAACGGATTAAAAAAAAAACCACGCCGGAAAACCGCTTCCCTCACATCATAAAAAGACACACACACACACTAAATCTGCCTAGGCAATACTGTCAACAAAAACGCCTTCCTAGCTCACATCTGCTCACCCCACTGAATCCAACAGAAGGGTCGCGAAAATATATATTTGTGAGGCTGGCAAAGCAAGCTGTGTTCCCATTGTGCAGCTAAGGATGCTCAAGGCGGCAGTCCAGGGAAACCTTCGTGGGCTGGAAGGTTTATTCTGAATTTATTCAATTTATTCTGAATAAGCAGGCACTCCATCATCAATCCAATGGAAGACTGCAGCAAAGAAGTCCGAAAAAGACAGACTTGGAAGGGCAGCAATGAAGGAGTTAGAAAAAGTCATCATGAGGATGTGGGGGATGTGTCACTGGAGACCAAGACCATCCACATTCTTGTATTCCCAATCATTATGGACAGGTATAAAACCTGGATAGTAAAGAAAGCTGACAGAAAAAAAAATGTGATGCTGGAGGAGAGCTGTGCTGGACTGCCAGAAAGAAGTGGTTTCTAAAGCAAACCAAGCCTGGAGTGTCTCTGGAGGCAAAAGTGACAAAAAGCTGTCCTACTTTGCACAACATGAGAAGGAAGATTGTCCAGAAAAGACAATAATGCTGGGAAAGGTTGAAGGCAGCAGGAAAAGAGGAAGACCAAGCACAAGATGGATCGATTTGATTCCCTAAAGAAAGCTACAGGCTCGAATTTGCAAGAGCTGAGCTGTTGAGAACAGGGTGTTTTGGAGACTGATAATTGATAAGGTCACCATAAGTTGGAGGTGACTTGACCACATGTAACAACAGCAAATGTATTATTCTGAGTAAACACATCCTTATTGAGAGCCATTGTGGTGTAGCAGATAAAGCACCAGGACTCAGGCGACCTAGGTTTTAATCTCCCTTTGGCCATGGAAAGGGGGGATGTGACAATTGCCAGACCACTCATTAAATATCTTGCAATCCCTACTAGGATTGTCATAAATCAGACACAAGCTGATAGCACATAACAATAACAAAAGTATTTGTAGGATATAGTTCCATTTGTTGTACATCTCCAAATATTTAAGTACTTTTGTAATCCATGAATAACAGCCAATCCAGAGAAATCTGTTTTTACAGGCCATCAAAGGGTAATGGAGGCTTATATTCTCTAACACCAACCTCGCCTGAGACAAATATGATTAGCAAATCCTGCCGAGATATACTACAAAGCAAATATGATGGTTTCAAGCTGCCAGAATCCTGCTAACTTAGTTATAATTTTCCAGACTGCTGAAAACTGTGTTTTTCTTTCCGTTGTTCCACCTTACATATGTTTACAGTTATAAACCTCAGACATTTGTTTTAAATGTCACAAGCCCTATTCCCAAAAGTGTCAATTTATGCAGCTGTCGGTGATACAAACGCCTCCATAGCAAAATGTGAAATAAAATTATTACAGGAGTCTTATGAATAAATAGCATGTAATTAATAGCACAGCCCACTACATATCATCTCAGAGTTCAGCCCCATTGAGTTCAGTGTAACCTGGATAATTGGTCCCATTTCATCGAGACTTTAAAAATGTTACTCTCTTTGCGATGTGCATCCTTGCAGTACTGTAGAAAGGGTACACTGCTAGATAATGATGCTCTTCTCCATTATCCATTTTGCACCAATCTTTCCTTACCCGAGTGGCAGATAGTCCATTGTTCAGTCTCACATTTATTACCTCATGATACTGTGGGTGCACTGACAAAGGGATCTTTAGTCCTCCAGATTTCCTTTACCTACAGCTCCCATCAACCCACACTCCAAAAGATTGTGGGATAACACATAGTATCTCTCTAACAAGGAAAGCAACACAAAGACTGGTAATAGCTCCCACATTTTTCCATGTATAAGACTATACTTTTCTCTAAAATCTTTAAACTAAAAATTGAGGGTCGTCTTATACACGGAAGTAAGCTGAGGAGAGAACAAAAACAAGTGGAGGGGAAAGCAGGGATCAATGCTATCCTGCAGCGCTTTGATCCCTTTCCCTCCACCCTTGCTAAGCCCCACTTAGATTTCTTAATTTTGGATTAAAAGGTGGGGGGTGTCTTATACATGGGAAAATATGATATATGTGAAAAAATAATAAGGTATCAAGTAACAGAGTATCACACAGTAGTTACCCCTACTGAGACTACCTGGAGAAAAATTCCTTCTCTGGATCACAACACACAGAAGGCCCCAACTCCCTGGGGGATTCTGGGAGTTGTAGCCTCCCTCTCCCCCTGGAAAAAAAACCCAACATTATGTAGATACTGAACAACCAAGATTGTTGCCAAATCCGCTATCCAGATAGGTCACTCAGGTTGGTAACATCAGCTTTGTAGTAAACCTCTTCCAAAGGCAGAGAAAGGTATGCCTATGTTCATTACTCAATACTCTTCATTTGAACTTCTCAGGGCCTCAGGCAGGAAGTCCAGCACATCAAATGCATAAACATCAGCAGGACCCTATCCAGTACTACCATTTTGTTAATCTATGACATGACATATAAAATTGAGTCTGTCCATGACTCGTACTAGTCAAGCTAAAAGCAGGCTTTGTGTTCAGGTATATGATGTTCCTGTGTAGCAGAGACTGGGGAGCAACAACATGAGAAATCCACTTGCTATCATACTATATATGCAAATATTGGGAAAGTTACTTTTTACAGAGCTTGTGGTATTTTTAAAATTATTATTACAGCTCCAAATAACATCTCCAATCTCGGTGGTTTCCCCAGGACCACCAATATGTCCACTGTCAGAAACAGGATGCAATATTTTCTGTAGGGGGATGTTCAAGACAGGAGATGATGGAGGCTGAACTTCAATATTTTGACTGCTCTGATAGATCTGCTCTACCAAAAAAAAAAAAAAAAAACACCACCAAAAAACCCCTCTGGTGATGCTTTGTACTTGCTTCCAAAGCAACAGAGATAAAAAGCAGGACAACATGCAATCAACAAATATCTAAGCATCTGACTTTCCCTCATGTGAGTTTCTTCTTACAAAGCACAGAGTTTGGGAGACAGCAAATGACTCTTGAGGAATCTAAAGATTTTGACAAAGAGGTACTCTTATCAATACCCACAACTCTTCACTCTTTGTCTCATACTACTGGCCTCAGAAAAAATTAATTACAACTACACCTATAGGCAAGACATACTGAAAGACATACTTAGTCACTTCTCAGTGCTCCTAAAGCATTTCTTGCCTGTGGGAGCATGACAGAAACACAACTGCTATTATTTATTCAACACATTTATCCAACTGATGATGTTTAGACAATGGAACCACCAGGACACCCCCTTGGAAAGCAGTTCATAGCCCTACTCCACAAAATGTATGAGGGCCCCCAAAACTCCAGCAAGTCTGACTTATATTTCGAAGTAAGTGAGGTACCATATAAAGTGTCTGTGTGAATTAATGAGTGAGACAGAGAGAAGAGTATATGATATAATTACAGTAAATGAATAATCTTAAATTACCTTAGTCTTAAATTATGTAACTACACCACTGGTGTCTGGATTGCTCTAAGCTAGGACAGACAAAGCCTTTCAGAGTGCCATTTCCAGAAGGTCTAGCCAACGTAGCCGGTGGTGAAGAATGATGCGAGTTCCATTCCAATAATATATGTAGGGCCACAGTTTGTCCACCCCTGCTTCTAGGCAAGGTTTAGGGTGGCAGTTCTCATAATGATTAGCCTGCATGTACACTATACAGTTACAGCGGTTTAACACCACTGCCACTGCCAAATCTCTACCCAACAGATTCCAGAGCTTTATAGTTTAGCGTTTGTCCTTGGAAGTGCCATTCATTGTTCAGGAGTGTCGACTAGCACTCAGTAGCAGAAGATTCTGAGTATCTCGCCACAGCACAAATCGCAGGATTCCATAGCATGTAGCCATGGCAGTTAAAGTGGTATCAAACTATTATAACTGTGTAATGTACGCTCTATGAATTCACATAATATGACTAAATAAATATAGATATGTGTTAGAAAAAATGAACAGGGAAGTTAATGAGAGGCTTCTGTGTTATCTTTCCATTTTGTCTTATTCATTTAAACTACGGTATTTTTACCCTGGCTTTCTCCTTAAAAAGGAGCCAAGACGGCTTACATAATTAAAAGACAATATTAAAAGCAAAAACTAGAAAGCACACAGATACTAAAAAGGATCAAACAAATAACACACTAAAAGATGGTAAACAAAAGCAATATCAAAGCACATATTCAAGCCAGTAAGGTACAACCATCCATTTAAAAACTCCACTCAGGCAGCCAACCACTAAGGGAAAGATTGTCTGAAGAGAAAGGTCTTTGCCTATTTCCAGAAAGACAGCAGAGATGGGGCCAGCCTGGCCTCCTGATGGAGGGAGGCCCTAAATCTGGGAACACCAACAGGCCCTCTCCCCTGTATATTTTTTTCAACCTCTAGAATGACTTCATTTTTCTTTGAAGTCAGGATTTTCAGAATGACTCTATGTGTATGTGTGCATGCTGTATTCCAAGATGCATTAAGGTGCTCTACTTCTAATATAAAGTGTTTCATCTCATTCAAGAGGCAAAATAGTAAAAAGTCTGATACCACCCTGAGTGTTGGTCATTGTCCTGGTTTTGCTCTAAAAACAGATCTACATTTATTTATATGATTATTTCAACAAAGTGGACCAAATTTATTATGCACATGAAGACTATTTTAATGCAAATATAGTTGTGATTGTCTTGCCAACCTAGCAGTTCGAAAGCATGCAAATGCAAGTAGATAAATAGGTACCACCTCGGTGGGAAAGTAATGGTGTTCTGTGTCTAGTCACACTGGCCACAAGACCACAGAAACTGTCTTCGGACAAATGCTGGCTCTATGGCTTGGAAACGGGGATGAGCACCACACCCTAGGGTCAGACATGACTGGACTAAATGTCAAGGGGAACCTTTACTTTTACCTAACTGTGATTAATAAAATCAAAAATTTAAAAAAAAACCTAAGCCCTCAATTTTAGGGGGGGACTTCATGTACACATGAAACATGTACTCATTTCATATGCTAACCAAGGTTATGCTCAAAATCCTACAAGGTAGGCTTCAGCAGTATGTGGACCGAGAACACCCAAAAGTACAAGCTGGATTTCGAAGGGCAGAGGAATTCGAGACCAAATTGCTAACATGCACTGGATTATGGAGAAAGCCAGAGAGTTCCAGAAAAAACATTTACTTCTGCTTCATTGACTATGCAAAAGCCTTTGACTGTGTGGACCACAGCAAACTATGGCAAGTCCTTAAAGAAATGGGAGTACCTGACCACCTTATCTATCTCCTGAGAAATCTCTATGTGGGACAGGAAGCAACAGTTAAAACTGGATATGGAACAACTGATTGGTTCAAAATTGGGAAAGAAGTATGGCAAGGCTGTATATTGTCTCCCTGCTTATTTAACATCTATGCAGAATACATCATGCAAAAGGCAGGACTGGATGAATCCCAAGCCGGAATTAAGACTGCCGGAAGAAATACCAGCAACCTCATATATGCACTCTGATGGCAGAAAGTGAGGAGGAATTAAAGAACCACTTAAGGAAGGTGAAAGAAGAGAGCACAAAAATGGTCTGAAGCTCAACATCAAAAAAACTAAGATCATGGCCACTGGTCCCATCACCTCCTGGCAAATAGAAGGGGAAGATACTTTCTTGGGCTCCATGATCACTGCAGATGGTGACAGCAGCCAAAAAATTAAAAGATGCCTGCTTCTTGGGAGGAAAGTGATGACAAACCTCAATAGCATCTTGAAAAGCAGAACCATTACCTTGCCAACAAAGGTCTGCATAGTCAAAGCTACGGTTTTTCCAGTAGCGATGTATGGAAGTGAGAGCTGACCATAAAAAAGGCTGACCACCGAAGAATTGATGCTTTTGAATTGTGGTGTTGGAGGAGACTCAAGAGTCTCTTCCCTGGACTGCAAGAAGAACAATCCTATCCATTTTGAAGGAAATCAACCCTGAGTGCTCACTGGAAGGACAGATCCTGAATCTGAGGCGCCAATACTTTGGGCATCTCATGAGAAAAGAAGACTCCCTGGAAAAGACCCTGATGCTGGGAAAGTGTGAAGGCAAGAGGAGATGGGGACGACAGAGGACGAGATGAATGGACAGTGTCATTGAAGCTACCAACATGACTTTGACCGAACTCCGGAAGGCAGTGGAAGACAGGAGGACCTTGCATGCTCTAGTCCAGTGATGGCGAACCTATGGCACGAGTGCCACAGCTGGCATGCAAAGCCCTTTCTTCTGGCACACGGCAAACCTTTTGAAGTGGCTGCAGCTGGAATTCACCCTTTCTCTTCCTGTTCTGGGTCCTTCAACTTCCTGTCCATCCCCATGATTCCCCCTTTAACTTCCTATCCATCCCCATGATTCCCCCTTTAACTTCCTGTCCGTCCCCATGGTCTTCTGGGCAGCACGGCAGCCATTGGTTTCTTCCCCACCCCCTCATTTTGGGCACTCTACCCCAAAAAGGTTTGCCTCCACTGCTCTAGTCCATGGGGTCACGAAGAGTCGGACACGACTTAACAACAAAGAACAACAACATACTGCTTTGTAAATATAAGTTTTTCAAGCAATCTTCAAAACAGTTTTTAAAACAGCAAACCACAGAACAATTCCACTATGTACAGCAATCTAAACAGCTTGATAATCTGTTTAAAGAAGAAAGCAGATCAAGAGAGCTGGCAGAATGAAACTTCTGTGGACATCTGTTGAGAGATGCAGCATAAAAGAACATTGCCCTGCTTTTCAAAAGATAAGAACGTTCTTCGAAAGCAGAAAACACAGGTCGGCTTCTATAGGGTTTAATGCAGTATTTCAGACGCCTAAGATCCAAATTATAAAGAACTTTCTATGTTAAAGTCAACACACACTGAATTAGGCTCAGGAAACATGTGGCGGCCAATGAGGCCATTGTAACTAGCAAGGGACTCACTCTTTAGAACCAGCCTCTAAGCCTCACTAGACAAGATGCTGATTCCCTCTCTAGAGGAGTACAGCTTTAAAGGGGAAAGTTAAAACAAACTGTTTGTTTATTCTAACACAAGTCTGCTTCAATCCACATTTGGCAACTTGCTTAGACTGCTGTTGTTTGAAATTGGTCAGCTAAGAGACAGCAAAGCTTTATTTGCACATTCAGTGCCTCTAATACTAAAAATTGAAAAGTCTTCCATGCCTGGTGGGATAATGCTGAGAAGGAAATACACTAAGCATTTGCCTTAACATGTGATCTTACCCTAACTCACCAGTCTGGCACTGTATTCTGGAGCAGGTGAAGTTTAGTTGAACTCTTTTTAAAGGCAGGTCAATGTAGAGTATATTACAGTATAGTACAAATGGAATATAACTAGGGCATATTCCCGTATGTCTGGATCATATATCTCCAGGAATGGGCACAACTGGTACATTAGCCAGAGCTGTGCAATCATCCAAATGCTGGATATCCAGGTTCAAGGCTGAATCCAGAAGTACACACAACTATAAACTTAATTCTTTAAGGGAAGTGTGAATCCATCCACCACAGGCTGAATCCCTATTACAGGTATCTAATCTTCTTTCAAGTGACCAGAACATCCCTTTCTTGACTGAATTAAGCTTCAATTTGTTTGCCCTTTCCCCGCCCATTACTGATACCAGAAACTAACTAACTAACTAACTAACTAACTAACTAACTAACTAACTAACTAACTAACTAACTAACTTATTTATTTATTTATTTATTTATTTATTTATTTATTTATTTATTTATTTATTTATTTATTCCTCCCACTCTACCCAAAGGTCTCTGGGCGGCTTACAACAATTAAAATACAATTAAAATACAATTAAAATACAATAAAAAGATAAAACAATTAAAATACAATTAAAATAGATACTCTAAAATTGCCATCAGGACCCACAGTTGATATTATTTCAATTAAAAGCCTTCTGGAAGGTTTTGACCTGGCGCCGAAATATCATCAGCATCAGCAGCAGGCAAATCTCAGTCGGGGGGGCATTCCATAGTCTGGGGGCAGCTGCCGAAAAGGCCCTTTGTCTACAAGCCATCCCTCTTACCTCCTTGAGGGATGGCTCTCTCAAAAGGGCCCCCTGGCTAGATCTTAACTGCCAGGTAGGCTCATATGGAAGGAGGCGGTCCTTCAGGTATCCAGGGCCCAAGCCGTTTAGGGCTTTATATGTCAAAACAAGGACTTTGAATTGGGCCCAGGCAGCAACTGATAGCCAATGTAATTTAAACAGAATCAGCTTGATATGTCCCCTAGCGGCCCCACCACTCACCAGCTGCACACCTCGATTCTGGAGCAGTTGCAGTCACCGGACTGTCTTCAAAGGCAGGCCCACGTAGAATGCATTGCAATAATCTATACAAGATGTTACAATTCCATGTGTAACTGTCATGAGACTCCTCTCATCCAGGTAGGGCTGTAGCTGGTACAATTTCCACAGCTGAAGGAAGGCGCCCCTGGCCACTGAGTCCACTTGGGCTTCCAGCAGCACCCCCAAGTTGTGGACCCTGTCCCTTAGGGGGAGTGTAAGCCCACTCAGGGCAGGGAAATGGCCCTCCAGCCTGTCCGGCGAAGCACCCACTAACAGCACTTCCATCTTGTCTGGATTGAGTTTCAATTTATTAACCCTCATCCAGTCCATTATCAGGTCCAGACACGAGTCACAGAAGCTGCCTCACCTGAACTGGTGGAAAACGAGAGGTAGAGCTGAGTGTCGTCAGCATATTGCTGACTCCTCAGCCCAAACCTCCTGATGACCTTTCCCAGCGGTTCCATGTAGATGTTAAACAGCATGGAGGACAGTATCGAGCCCTGAGGAAACTCATGACATAACCGCCATGGAGCAGAGCAACTGTCCCCCAGCACCACCTTCTGGACACAGTCAGCCAAGAAGGAGCGGAACCACCGTAAAATGGTGCCCCCAATTCCCAACACAGCCAGCCCATCCAGAAGGACACCATGGTCGATGGTGTCAAAAGCCACTGAGAGGTCCAGGAGTATCAACAGGGTCACACTCCCCCTGTCTCTCTCCTGGCAAAGGTCATCGTACAGAGTGCTGTCCTCTGAAGATGCCGGCCATAAAGACTGGCAAAATGTTAGGAAGAACAATCTTCAGAAAACGGCCAAAGAGCCCAAAAAAACCACAACAACCAATAATTTATTTAATTCACAGATCCCTAAAGCTGATATATCATCATATGCTTTAGCACCTTCCATTATCATCATCATTATGAACCATTAGGTCAATTCTGACCTATTGCAACCTTTTCCAGGGTTTTCAAGGTAGAGAATATTCAGAAGTGTTTGACCATTCCCTTCTACTGGGGGTCCCCTGAGACTATGAAGCTTACCCAAGGCCACACAGGCTGGCTGTCCTTGCAGGAGACACAGTGGGGAATCAAACTCTCAATCTCTGGCCCCGCAACCAAATACCTAAACCACTGAGCTAGCTACCTAGCTCCCCAGGACCTTCCATACACCCTAGAAATTAGCCGACACACTTTGCCCCGGAGGGTTTTCTTTTCCAGCAGAATGCTTCTTTCCGTTTTAGGCACGATGGAGTCACCCCTTTTCACAAAGAGGCATTCAGCATTATCTTTGCCTCCAGCTACCTTTATATGCAAAGAGAAGAAAGGGTCAAAAACACACATGGAAGCTTTCACCTGTTCACATCCTCAGGCCCTACAAGCTGAGAAGTATCCACTATAAATGGACAAGTGGGGGCCAAAGTTACATCTGTCCACTGCTCCTTGTCAACGGTGGCATCCGAGTCAGAATGGATCTGAGCAATTTTATCTGCAAAGTGCAGACAACATTGGTCACAATGGGTGATCAAATCATCTACACTTGTTTCCACTGGGCCAGAATGTAATATGTTTTTGACTACACAAAACAGTTCAGATAGATGACTCTGTAAAGGCACAATGGTAGCAAAATACAACAATGTCTTTGCTGCTATCACCACCACCACAGAGGAGGCTTTCATGGGGGTTTAAGATCGCATTCAGCTGGATTTGCTTTCTTCCAAGGTTGCCCTAGCTACCATCCTACTAGTTTCATCACCCCTTTTCATTTAATACGTACATAGATAACAGTGATTGAAAATCCATGGCTACTTACTTTGGAATAAGTCTCATTAAATGCAGTGAGGCTTGCTTCTGAGTAGACACACATGGGATCGCACTGTATGCCTTTATCATCTAGAGACAATTTTAGCTGATTTTTTAAATAACAATGTTTAATAACACTTTAATGGTTCATGCAATTTGTGTAATTTTTGTTTGTCTTAATTATCTGTGATCTGCCTTGAGTCCCTTTCACCAGAGCACAAAAATCAATCAATCAGTCAATCAAAGCTGATTTAAAAAAAAATACTTCAGACCACAGTCGCCACCTAGATTTTGAGGAGCAACACTGGACCCCAGAAATCTCTCAGGCTATAAGCATGATCCATATTTCAGGAAGTAAATTTTCTTACAAGATAGGCACTTCTTTACTTTGTCCACTGATCTGTCACAACTATAAATTCTGTCATCTGACTTTGTTTTTAATTTATTCAACCTCAATAAGAATTCAATCACTAGCCTCGTGGTGCAGTGGTTAAAATGCTGTACTGCAGCTAAAACTGGGCTCACGACCTGGGGTTCGAATCCCAGGTAGCCGGCTCAAGATTGACTCAGCCTTCCATCCTTCCGAGGTCGGTAAAATGAGTACCCAGCTTGCTGGGGGGCAATGTGTAGCCTGCATAATTAAAAAATTGTAAACCGCCCGGAGAGTGCTTGTAGCGCTATGGGGCGGTATATAAGTCCAATAAATAAATAAATAAATAAATAAATAAATAAATAAATAAATAAATAAATAAATAAATAAATAAATAAATAAACAAATAAACAAACAAACAAACAAACAAACAAACAAATAATAAATAAATAAATAAATAAATAAATAAATAAATAAATAAATAAATAAATAAATAAATAAATAAATAAATAAATAAATAAATAAATAAATAAATAGACATTAGTTCCATGTAGGATAAATGACATGATGTCTGAATTCGCCGTTTATCTTTATGGAACTAGTGCTTTGTTCATCCCCTTTATGCTGTCCATAACATGAAATGAAATAGGAAAGGGCACTTGGAAAATATAAGCGGGGGAAGACACAATTTGATGAAATGATATAGCTATCCTAAGTATACAGAGTCAGCAAACAAAGCAGAGTTTGCAATATTTGTTTATAAAAGCAATTTCTCCTGTGAATTC
Organism: Pogona vitticeps; assembly: GCF_051106095.1. Classification (NCBI taxonomy): domain Eukaryota; kingdom Metazoa; phylum Chordata; class Lepidosauria; order Squamata; family Agamidae; genus Pogona; species Pogona vitticeps. The sequence continues at coordinate 164,969,351 of NC_135787.1, read as the reverse complement.
TTGCTCTTTGTTCAAAAGTAATTTGTTTTGCTAATTACCAATTGTTAACATATTACTAACATATAACTTTAAAATTTTTTTAAAGCAGTTGTGAAAAGTCAAAAATAGCCCAAATTCCCTATAATACCTCCCCAAAGTGACATTTAAAGAGTTACAAACAAATGTAATTCTAGTCATTTAAGCTGCTTTTAACAAATAACATCATTGCTACTTACCAGTCCCTCAGAGTAAAGCATTACAGGTAATGCAGTTATTTTTTAAATGCATTACTCCTAAACTTTGGAACAAACATAGCAATTACATTATGAACGTACAGAAAAATCTTAAAGTAACAACGAGGAGGTTATGTACTGTAATCCAGATGACCAGTTCATGGGATTATTTAGGTAGCAGGTGAAAAGAATAAAAAATGAATGTAAATTCTGAAAAACAATAGATTTAACATTTCAGCTTTTTCCATACTTGGTGGCTGACCTACAACCAAACTGAACAAGACAAACTGTCTTAGCTAACCAAAGACAAATGATCTGTCATCCTCAGGTTCTTTCTGTTGTCAGTCTGCATTATTATAGTACCTTTCTCCAGCTTTTTGTCTTCTTCAGAGAAAATTATGGGATATTCTGTGCAGTCTTTAGATGCCAGAAGAAAGCCAAGCTGTCATGCAACCAAGAATGAACAGCAGTTTGTCCAGAGTGAAAATGTGGTGTCATAGAGGCTACGTTTACTTCATCAGCAGCTTAGGCCTTACCCATGTGACAAAATGGGTTCATCATTTGTGAGGAATCGGTGAAGTGCCCTCATTTATGAATATTTGACCTCTTCCATAATGAGAAAAATTAAACAGGGATTGTGACATTCCTAGTTCAAAGGACTTTAGAAAAAAAAACTTTTCTATTCTAGACTTTTCATATCAGGGACTAGTCTGTGGACAGAGCTCACAGACACACTCCCCATCCAGGGTTCAAGTCACAATTGCAATCTCTATGGCAACTGTGATACCTGGTGCATTTGTACACACAGAGCTTAGACAAGATTCAGGAGACTCCTCTAACATCTTGATTTGTAAGGTAATGGTTTTGATCTCTGCCACATACTCCACATGTATCCTCAGCAATGTGGTGTGTCTTTATCTTCATCCTGTACCTCCTGTTTTATTTGTGAAGGAATACACTCAATGGTTTGCATGTGTGTTTAAGTGTGTGTGTGTATGTGTGTGTCTCCTAAATGTCACAGTGATGAATCATACCACTTTGGTCAGGTGTAGCTAAGTGGACTTCTCTGTTTATAAACTAAACCCCAAACATTTTTCAAAATGGAGTCACAAAATATCCATCTGGGCAACAGGAAAGATAGCTTAATTTAGATCTGCCGTGTTTCCCTGAAAATAAAACAGGGTCTTATATTAATCTTTGCTCCAAAAAAACACATTAGGGCCTTGATAGGATGGAGCAGTGGGCCGAAAGCAACAGAATGAAATTCAACAGGGATAAGTGCAAAGTACTGCAACTCGGAAAAGGAAACCAATTGCACAGCTACAAGATGGGGGATACCTGGATCAGCAAAACAACGAGGAAGAAGGATTATGGAATTGTTGTAGATCACAAGCTAAATATGAGCCAACAGTGTGATGTGCCTACAAAAAAGGCAAATGCTATTTTAGGCTGCATTAATAAAAGTATAGAGTTTCCAAATCCTGCTAGTTACCCTCTATTCAGCACTGGTTAGGCCTCACCTTGAGTATTGTGTCCAGTTCTGGACACCACACTTCAAGAAAGATGCTAACAAATTGGAACAAGTTCTGCGGAGGGCGACAAGGATGATCAGGGGGCTGGAAACCAAGTCCTATGAGGAAAGGTTGAAATAATTGGGCATGTTTAGGTAAAGGTTCCCTCTGACAATTGTCCAGTCGTGTCCGACTCTAAGGGGCGGTGCTCATCTCTGTTTCTAAGCCGTAGAGCCAGTGTTTGTCCGTAGACAGTTTTTGTGGTCATGTGGCCACTAGAAACAGAACACCATTACCTTCTTACTGTGGCGGTACCTATTTATCTACTCGCATTTACATGCTTTCGATCTGCTAGGTTGGAAGGAGCTGAGACAAGCAACCGGAGCTCACTCCATTGCTTGGATTCGAACTGCTGGTCTTTCAACCTTGCAGCCCAGAGGCTTTTGCGGTTTAACCCGCAGCGCCACCACGTCCCCATTGTGCATGTTTAGCCTTGAGAAAAGAAGACAGGGGTAATATGATAGCAGTTTTCAAATATTTGAAAAAGCTTTCATTCAGAGGACGGGCAAAATCTGTTTTCGATCATCCCAGAGTGCAGGACACACAATAATGGGCTCAAGTTAAAGGAAGCCAGGTTTTGGTTGAATATCAGGAAAAACGTCATTGAGCAGGGGGTTGGACTTGATGGCCTTGTAGGCCCCTTCTAACTTCACTTTTCTATGATTCTATGATTTTCAGGGGATGTTTATTTTTTTCCTGGACAACAATCTACATTTATTCCAACAGAGTCATGTCATCTCCTTCTGGTTGCTGCACAATGCTTCACAATGGTGGAGGGTGGGGTTTCACTTAACAGGGGCTTATTTGGGGGTTAGGGTTTATATTATGAGCATCCTGAAAAATCATATGAGGGCTTATTATCAGGTTAGGTTTTATTTTCAGGGAAACAAGGTACTGTATATACACATGATACTGAAAACCCACTGTCAGCATCCTGGCAATGCACCTCAAGGGCTACCAGGTAGTTTTGGTGTATTATTTGCTTTAGACTTGGGAACCTCTTAATTCCAGAGCATCTGATTCTACATCTTAACCTTTCAATAAATTTTGCTTCAGAGTCTATAAAGAATGTATCACTAAAAGCAGCAACATCTGAAGTGCTGGAAGAAATCTAATTGTCACAATTTCCCCAGTTTGCTTTTCTTTCTGGTTGGTCATCAAGAGGTAAACATAGGCAAATGTGATGGTTCAGACATGAAGATCTACCAGGATCCCACCTGTGGAACAGCTGTACACTTTCAGATTCTAATAATGTGCTGTCTGTAACGTAACATTTGACTGTTGGTTGCTGCACGGCTTTGAGTCATCTGATATCCCCACACACTTAGATCACCTCATACCATATAAATGACAAAGTCAGGGAGGAAAAGGAGGGACAGAAGGGAAGCATTCAGTTCAGTCAAGGTTAAAGTTTTGCACTGAAGAAACTGCACTCTATTCACCTTTATAACCTCATATTACTTAGCTCCCTCATTCCTAATACCTTCCTGTAACTATTATGATTATGATGATGATGACAACTTCAATTTCTTGGATGTCTATTTCTAAAAGAGGCTCTAGGAAACTTTGGGAATTAAATATGCAGTGGTTAAAAACAATAACATTACGTAAGTAGCCCCTCAGCCCAAGAACAAACGGTAGAGGTAATTAATAGGCCTGATATTTTGAAACTGTACTTTCAGCCGAGAAGAAGAGTTCTAGCCTACATTCCTTCCTAATGTTTACTCCTTATTTTAAAACCCAAACTTTCTACAAAGGTAGCTCCAACCCAGGAAGAATGGTCCCCCAAACTAAACGTAAGAGGGCCAGGCCTTCATATAAGGAAAGAAAAGGTCTAGACTTAAGTTATGGGACCGTAGCCAAGAATACCTGTCTGTGGATCTTTGCAAGAACAGCGCATGGGTGACTCACAGAAAGACAAATAATTGTAAACTTCCGCTCTGAGTGCCTTCACATGAATGAACAGTGTAACCTAATTCCATATAATATTGCTGCTTCAGGTTGATCAGGACCTCTGGGGATCCAAAGTCCTCACCAAACCTATTTATGGAATCCTCCTAGGAACAGAAGAGGCTTTGCAGAAGCACTTGATCAAATGATCTAGCTGGTTATATTTGAGTGTGCTAACAAGTGGGGGAAATCCATGATGTTGTCACCTTCTGATCACAAATACCAGTTTTCCTGAGTTCTGGCACCCAGCAGATAGGTTGGACTCAGAGGTGGCTTGTCTACTGGCATGGGATGACAGACACCCACCCACACCCCAACCTTTCAGGAGCAGGTGACCGCCCTTGATATGAGTCATCTCTGGTGAGAACAGGAGTGCAATTCCAGTTTTCTTGCCAGCTGGAATGGTCAGGATTATAGCACAGCAGTTCAAAGATGCCAGACAGGGAAAAGCTCATATACATATTACAGAGTATAGGTTATAAATTGGCTTTTGTATACAGGAAAGATGGACGACTTTTCCAAACTGCGATGCAGCTGTGGGTAGTGATCAAATGTTGGAAGGTGGAGATCCCTCATGTCTTTAGCATACCAAACTGTGATTGTTCCTCTTCCCTACCTCTCCTTCTCCTTTGCCCTCAATGGTCAAAGATGATTAAGGCACTAACTCCATCAGTTTAAGCCTTGATCCAGCAGGCTGTGTGTTAGCTTGGACTAGAAATAGCAACCAGCCCAGCTGTATCAACGAGTAAGGAGATGTTATAGTATTTTCATTGTGAGTATACCTGGCAAATGCTTTTAGTACACTAGAGTGGGAGGGTAAAATCTTGCTCTGACAAGATGTAACAAAGACTTCAGTTTTTCAAACATGCTAGGCTCAGCCTGATTTCCCTCTTCATAGCAGGATTCTCATGAAATGCTCTGCCTTTCCTCTTCTCAGCCTTCCATTTTGTGGCAGATGTATTGACACGTGTGTGGAACTCATCAGTGCCCTTCAAAGCATGTTCTTATTAGCAGTCCCCTTTAGTATACCTCTCAACTGCTTCTGAAACTCTGCTTCAAAAAAGCAGCTTGGAGCTCTGATACAAAGAAGTAATGATAGAGGAACCACATCCAAAGCAGGTACACAGTATTCTTCCCCACCCCACAATGACATTATGGACAATGTAATTGCCCAACATGGGTTTTACACTCACAAAAATGTAAGCTACCACTGGAGGAATTTGCTGAGAAAGAAGGTGTTTAATAATTATTGTGATGACCCACCCTCATATGCACTCTGGTCATTTCCCAGACTTTTTTTTAATGATTGAGAGAGTGGTAGGTACAGTACTTTGCTTGTTGTACTGCAATAATTGTATTGGATTAGGGTGTGACTACACTATTGAATTAATGGCAAACTATGTGATACATTGTCACTTTGGCATTCCAGGTCCCTGTTTCCCCAATTTTTGCTCTGAGTGGGAACTTATTTCTTCACCCTGTTCTTGGGGCAGAGCTTGCCTGCCTTGAGATGGCTGACACCGGACTCAGCAACTTTTATTCCACAAAGCCAGCATCAGCAGCCTACTACCCAGCCCACAACTACTCTAACAGCCATTTCCTGTGTCCTTCAAGAATAGTTATATTCGGTAAATCACATTTTAAAATATTTAATATTTTTATATTACATTTTGAACTGGCATAGCGCTAGCTTGATGGGGAGCTAAAATAGCAATGGATAGAAGAAAAGGAAGAGTTTGGGCTGCAGGGTATCCTGCAATTCAAAACCCATTGTACTTGCCAAACCCCAGAGATCACAAAGACAGTATTTACTCCAACATAGGCCAAATCGAATATATATATATATGCACATTTAACTATATGTAATGTTGTTGGAGATTTTTTTATTCAATTTCAATCCTGCCAAACTGGACACAAAAATATAAGTATTTTGATGCATCGTTGTGCCCTTAGTTAATGTTCATTTCTATTTTGCTAGGAAATCATAGTTTTAAGACCATGTGCAAGTGAAGTCTGAATTACTGAAAAAAAATGTTTGTTTTCCTTATGGACATCTGAAAATAAGCCTGCAGGGATTACTAGCCTGCAAAAACATGTATTAGCCCATTGGGGCAGAGGACATAGCAAAAGAACTCCTTCCTTCCTAGAGCAATTCGGAGTTGGAAGCAACTGAGTGGTCCTCCCTTCTCTTGCTGCCATCTTGGTTTTTTGTGTTGGCCATGGAGGTCTCTCTCTGCCAAACTGGTAACCACTCACACGCATACAGTTCTGTGCACTCAGAATTCCTTGATGCCTATGGTGACCATGCAATCTTTTATCAGGCTGGGCATTGCTAAGCTTGGCATGGAAATGTCCGTCCTGGCTAGATGCTGAATCTACAGAAATTGTAACTAAAGTTCCAAAACAAAGACTGAGAACTGAACAAGTCAGTTTTTAGTATGGTGGTATCCAGTTTCATCTGCTGGATGGATGTACAATCATTTCTCTCTCTACAAACAAAGGACTGGCAAAGGACTGAGCTAAATATTAAACTGAAGCACATTTTGTTCATGCATCGTCTGTCCATCAAGTGCCAAAATCTCAACGTGAACTATGGCAGATGCTCGGTGTTTGTGTGAGCCATCCTTGATCACTGAAAGTGTGCCATGGCTGCGTGCATTCGTGTGGCAGGCAGGTGATGTGCATTTGTACAATGAATATCTATACAAGAATGAGGATGTGTAGAATAGTGAACAGCAGCAGCACACATACACACCATGCGTGGGCGAGAGAGGCTGTGCAGTGCTTCAGGGTGGCCTGTTTGTTTCTCCTGGAGAAGGGAGCCAGCAGGCCACTGAGCCTGGCAAGACTCTGATGGGCTGGCTGCCCCCATGCGGACTGAACGAGGCAACACATGCTTGTTATGAAACCAGACAGCTCCGTAAGGACAGGCTCAGAGTTCTGTAGAAAGAGGCAGGCAGCGGCAGCAGAGATAAACACAGGGAGCAGAGTGGAGAGGGTGACAGAATGGTTTTAAAACGTGGCTTCCCAGCATGCTCCAGTGGATTAGTTCAGCATCTCAGCTTAGCTTTAATTCTTATGCAAGGGTTTTCCACAGAAGGGACAGCCTGTTCTGGCGAGCCCAACGAACACCAGGGAGGGACAGGACACCGACTAACAAAGGGCCTCTCACAGCTGTAGCGGCCCTAGTTCTCTAGTGTGTGTGAGAGAGAGGTGGAAGTCACTTTCTACAATAGGCTCAGGATTGAGGTTATTTTCCCGCAGATTAAAAAAACCCACAACTTGAGTAAATATGACACATACTTTCTGCACTGTCCATTGGGTCGGGACACGTATTGCATCCTTGCACATTGTGAGCACCCCCAAAGTCTCCCCATTCATCTAACACCTCAGGCTGCATTACAGGCAGTCCATGAGAGGTCCTCACAATAAGCAGAAAAGGGAAAGGATGCAGGATCCATCCCAGCACAAAAGGCAGTGTGGGAAGCACACTAGTGTCCTTGAGGGTGGGCTGCAGGTCTTCAAATGTAGAGAATATCCTAGTCAGAAGGTCTTTGTATTTCAAGGAACAAATGATAGGTGATGTTCTACTAAGACAGAGGAGAGCAAAGTGTCCTCAGGGAGAAGGCCGAGAGTCATCTAGATTCCTTAAGCCCTCATCAGATCATGTTCTGGAATAAAAAATTGGCTTTTCAGATTCCAGAACTTCCAGGATGTTTGGTACATAAAATTGGTTTCTGAACTACCAGAACTTTGGTGCAACCTTGCACTCAAGTTTTCTTGTGCTACACAACTGGAATAAAGGTTAGGAGTGGCAGCAGGGAATCTCCACATACTTTGTGGGGAAACCTGAATGGAAGCCCAAAATACTTTTTCTCTTTCATGTAAAATAAAGGGCTCAGAACACGAAAAATACAAAAAAGAAAGAAGAGCTCCTGAAAAAAACTCAAAATGAAAGAAATGCAAACATTTTCACCATGCAATCCCCTGTAAAATATCCATGTGCTACTGCTACTGTGAGGGTTCGACTTTAGGTTCCTTCCTTTGTTCAAAGAAATCAGGAGATTTTTGTTGTTTTGAAACAGGAGAGATATTTATTGGAGCATTTAACAAATAACCAGTGTCAATTAAATGGTTCCAATGTGTTTCTCCTTCAGAGAACGGGTGGGGAATGGGCTTCCATTCTTCCTCCAGGAATGGGTTTCTCTCACCAGAGTTCCACGGACCAGGCCAGTCTGTCAAGAAGTTCAGGTTCACTGTCTGTCCCGCTTCACCTTCCAGCAGGAGCACGGTCTCATCGTCACATCCATCACCCCACACGGGACATCCTTCAGGTGTGGGGGTCTTCCAGGGTCCTCCCTGTATCCCTTCTTCCTTATTTCATTCACCCTCCATTCTAGCCTCTCTCTTCTCTCTCTCTCTCTCTCTCCTTCTCTTCTCTCAGCTTTCTCCTCCACTCCCTGGCTTCTGCCTCTCCCCAATAAGATGGTCGTGGTGGGATTTCCCTTCTTTTTCTATAATCAGCCTCCTCCTTAGGCACTCTCTGTCTTTCCCACGCTCCGGTCCACGGATCCTCCATCCAGACCCACTCCCAACCAGGCGGGAACTGGTCTTCCCTCCTTTTTATATCTGCTGTCCCTGCCTCTATCTTCACCCTCTTCTTCCGTTCCATTTCCTGAGTCCCTTCAATGGTCAACTTTTTTATTCCTTCTTCTATCTCCTCTGTTTCAGTCCCCCGTTGCTCTGTTCTTTCGGGGGACGAGACAGGCTGGATTTGTACTTCCTTCTCTGCTGTATGGAGGAGGGACGGCACCATTGGATGCCACTCTCACCTCCTGTCTCACAGCTACATATGCCTTTACAATCCTGTAATGCTCATCTCTCTAGAAAAGGCAAAAATCGTATAGTCCTGCAGAAAATATACCTATCTCAAGGACAGGAGATGTTGTTTTCAACCTATATACTACCACATAGTGCTACTCTCTGGGTGGCTCGTACAATATAATTGTGCAAACAAAAACTTGCCCCCTCAGTCAACCTTGTGCCAGCTACCTGAACCCATCAGGATTAAAATCAGGTAGCAAGCAGAAGCAGGACTGCAGCTTAACTGCTATGTCATGGGGCTCATCTTGGTGTGTTTTGCTCATGTATGGGTTTTATTTTATTCTTTGTTACATGGATGCGTTGCTCTTTAGCACAAAAATGATTTGCTGCTAAGCATAATGATGGAAGAAAAGACACTGCAGAACTGTTGTGGAAGAGATGTGCCAGCTGAAGTCTGAAAGGGCAACAAAGCCTGGAAAAAGCCGGTGGATATAGAATTCTGGGAACTGAAGTCATAAAAAGAAAAAAAAGGAGGAACATCTCCAGGTTTTGCAAAAAGCAGTGTTCTGAATGGCACTGACCTTTTGGATCATAGCTGCCATTTTAAGTCCCCATGGTTCCTGGAACGTTGTGACATTGTGGAGGTCTAAAATGGTGTCTATCCTCAGCTGTCCAGTGTTCATAAGACTGTAATGAGGAGCTGGGTACCTGGCCACTTCCCAGGGATACCATATGTTGGTGCTAGCCCTGCAAACACGTTTTTTGAAAAATTACTTTGTATTTTCTTTTGTGGAAATCCAAGATTGAAAATTCAGTAAGGAAAACAAGAAGGAAAAAGAAAAAGGGGAAGAAAAGAAAACCCAAATAACAGCGTTGGCAAAACGAGGAATGAGGCTGTATTGCGGGATATGCAGTGGCTGAGACATAAGCACCCAACTCTGTTTGAAAGGGTAGGGGAAAAGGTGGTGGTGAGGTTAAATCTAGTCATCTGTTCCTTCTCTGGAACAGCTGACCTGTGGAATGTTAATCTTTTTGAAAGGGCTTCCAGAGTGCAGGAAAGGAAACTCCGTGACCCAGGAACAGCTGGCACTTCAATTAGAGAAAGCAAGACAAGCAGGGCAGAGCAGGGTGGCCCCACATGTGTTCTTCTAGGGAGGACATGCTCCTCTTTGCTAGAAGGATTGCTAGGTGACAATCCTTACATCATTTGAAAGGCTGACCAGTCCATGTCTGAGTTAAAGATATGAATCATTTAAGAGAGAGATCACTGATTTTGAAACTTCATCTCCATCATTCATAATACACAGACATAAGGCTGAACAGACACATGGTCGGGTTACCAGGGACCATTATATGTTATAGCAACTCAGACTGTGTAAGAATTGTAAAATAAAATCTCCAATATCCTGTTTTCCAACATGGAGTGTAAGGACTCTGTTCCTGCAACGTTCTGTGTTTACCTCAGCAATCTCCAATTATGCAAGCTAGAGACTGCCCTGTTGCAAACAACGGGACTTAATCCTTGCACAAGGGATTAATGGGTTCCCCTTTGCATAAACAGTGTTAAAAGAGGAACTGTAAATGGCATTCAGTTCTGTGTGCAGTTTGCATCAAAGATGATACTGACATATGTCTACACGTGTGTGTGTGTGTGTGTGTGTGAGAGAGAGTGTGTGTGTGTGTGTGTGTGTGAGAGAGAGAGAAAGAGAGAGAGAGAGAACACAAGATAAACAATGTGGATTTTCTACACTACATCTGGGACAAATATTGGCTAGTATGCTGTTGCATAACTTTGCCCCTGTAATAGAGTGATGTCATTGTCAGTGACAGATTGCTCCTAATAAAAGAGCTACCTTTTTGATTTGGCGGTGTGTGCAACTTAATACCATTGTATGTGAGTCACGCACACACACCCTGAAATCAAAACAAGTAACTCTTTAAGTAATGGCAATCTACTGGTGCCAGTGACATAATTCTTGTTGTGTAGGTAGAGTTATGCAATAGGATCCTGACCATTATGTGTACAACTGGCATGTAGACACTTTTGTGCCATGGCAGTGAGTTCTGCAGCAGTCAGAACTGGGCAGGAAATAGGTGTCCAGGCTTTATACAAATCTCACATGAAAATCCAACCTTGTACCCCAGCACTGCTTACTCTGAGATATGTCTATCTGGAGACCTGGAGAAGCATAGTAGTTTCCTAAAACTTCAGTCATGCTCTGACAACTCTACAAATAATTCTCCTAATTACATTCTTCCACAGTTGAGGGAAATGTATCAACGTCTTCTTTAAATTATAAAATAATTCATGTGCTTTGCTTGAAGTTTGCTCTACTACTATGTAGTAGAAAGCCCTAAATGGTTTGAGATCTGGATATTTGAAGAAGCATCTCTCCCTATATAAACCTATCCATTTACTAAGATCTGCTGATGGGGGGAGGGCTTTCTCTGTGTTCCACCATGGAGAATAATTCTTTATGTGGGGACATGGGGGAGGGCTGCCTCTGGTTTAGCACCTCAGCTGTGGAATGGTCTCCTTTTGGAGGCTTGATTGATGCCGACATTGGCCTTATTTTGGTGCCAAGTCAAGATACTGTATACTTATTTACTAGAGCCTTTGGGGGTTGAGGATCATGGCCTGTGCAGGCTTTAGTGCAATGTTTTAAATGTTTTTAATATTTGAATGTTTCAGTGTTTTGTTGTTTGATTTTAAATTGTTTTGTCTCATGTTTTAAAGTTGATTTATAACCTGTCCTGACACTGCCTTTATAGTTTTGTTGCCACTTATTTTGAGTCTTATATTTCTCTTTTCTTTTTTTAGGAGTCAGTTTTTCTTCTGAAAGGTGACTATGGATTTTTAAAAATAAATCTGCAACAGACTCAACAATGTTGCCCTTGTAAGCCCACCTGGAACCAGGCTGGACCAGCCATTAAATGAGAACTAGGCTTGCATTCTGTTGTAAGTAAACTTTGATACAAGACATAATAAACATGCTTTTCTTTTCTCTTTCTACTACCAAAGGCCTTTTTTTAGTATATTCCTCACTCAGCCCTTCATATGTCATTTTGATGTCCAGACTGAGCTGATGTGGAAAGGAATTCTAGTTGATAATACAGTACTTTTCTCAGGGAGTGCTGGAAAACATCTTCTAAACTTATGGATGCAATTCATACGTTTGGTCACTAGGTGGTAGTCGTGGGGAATTAACAGGACAGGTTTCTCGATGAGGAGGATAATAAAATACTGTACAAAATCTTAAGGAATGCTGTCAAGAGTTTACACACCTACAGAAGTGAAGGACAGCATCAAATTTTTTATTTTCGTCTCCTTCCTGTGAATGCTTGATCTACGAAGCAGTGTTAGGTAGGTGGATAAGCAAAGCAAGAAGCAAAGTGTGCTGCTTATATACCGCCCCGTAGTGCTTCAAACCCTCTCTGGGTGGGCAGCAGCATCCTCATTGTTCCTCTTGAGCTGCCAGAAATTCCCCACGATTTGCAACCAGGGCAAGTCACACAATGGCTGCAGTTCAGTAGTAGGGCAGGAGCCTGTGGACCAAAACGGTCCATTGAATGAGTGGAACTTTCCTAGGGGCCTACTCTAATTGCAGTTTACTCCTGGGTTTCAGCGGGCCTATCATAGTCCTGCTCAACTCTTGTCCTTTGCTTCAGGCAGTAAAGCGCCTTGGGCCAGCCTGCTCCTGCCATCAGCTCAGGTTAAACGGGTGACTTTGACCGAAATGGAATCAGAGCCTTTGATTTGTCTAGTCTGGGGTGGGCAAAGGGCAGCCCTCCAGGTGTTGCGGGCCCACCTCTCCCACCAGCCTTAGCCAGCCTGGCCAAGGCTGGGAGTCATGGTTCAGCAACATCTGGATGATTGTATTTTGCCCAGCCCTACTCTAATCTCGGCTATAGGAAATCCCCAAGGATATCTTCGTGTCTGAGTCCGAATCTTTGGGTCCGAGTACCAAGTCTTCAAGCCCAAGTCCAACTCTTGAGTCCTTTGCACCACCCCCTAGGGAGTGTATGCGCAGGGACAGCAGGCCTGGAAAGGAAGCCGGGCAGGCCAATGGGTGTGCGCAGAGACTGTGTTCCTCCCTGCCTCTATGGATGCGCCAGCTGATCAGCTGGGCAGAGGGTGTGGGGGCCGAGGCAACCACCAGCTCCTAGAAGGGAAGCTGGGATTGCTGCCTCTGAGGAGGGCAGGGGCAGGGGCAGGAGTAGGTAGGTCGGACCATCCCCAGTAGGGACTTGAAAACGTGACTTGGAAAAATGATTCTGAGTTACGAGTCAAGTCCGAGTTTTCCCACACCCACCCACAAATCAGTACATGTCAAGTCGCTCGTGTGACTTTAAGTCAGACTCAATAGCAAGTCATGACTTGCGAATCCCTCTCCGTGGAAAGCACTTCTTTGATCAGCACTTCTGGCTAGCCAGATGATGGATTTTAGAAACCTTGGCAAAATTAGCCTTCACAAGTCATGTGGGGTAGGGTTGAGAGGAGACATTCCCAGAGAGCTATCCCAGTAGCTGGCTGAGAAGCTCAGTCTGGCTGTGCAGCCAGAGGTTGGGAGTTGGATTCCCCACTGTGTCTCCAGGGAGAAAAGCCAGCCTGTGGGCACCCCCAGGGCACCCCCAGAAGAAGGGAACGGTAAACCACTTTTTTGTGTATCTTCCACTATCCTGTACCTAGAAAACCCTGAAAAAGGCTCACCGTAAGTTGAAATCAGCTTGACAGCATGGAATTTTAGGTGTTCAGTTCCAGCATGTCATACACACTGAAAAGTCAGCCACAATATTGATAAACACTGCACTTTGAGGATATCTTGATTTGTTAGGATCAGTTTCATATTTGCACTTTGGGAAAATTTCCTGGGCAATAAATGTAGCTTTTTTTTTTTTTTTTTAATGGCAACAACCACTGGCTATGATGACCTGAATGATTCGGAGAACTATAGTCCCAAAAGAAAATGTTTCCCTTCCCTGTATTCACCCAGTGCCCTGTTACTGATTTCTCAACAAGTGATTAGCACCTCTCCTTCTGGACCAACTCTCTATAGCACTCCACTTGATGACGGGTCTGTGGAATAAGGCAGAGCACATTGAAAAATGAGAGTCGGGTGAGCTTCGTTCATCTATTCTGAAAGCCTTTATATCTCAGTCTGCTTCCCCCCCCCATCAGCTGGTCACTGCCACTTTGTAAAAGCCCCGATGGCCAAGAACAGCATCATTTAGCTTGGTGACCTGCAGGCGGCTTGGATTACAATGCCCATGATCCCTAGCTTGCATGGCCTTGGGCCTCCTTAAAATTCTAAGGACAACCTGGGGCTGGTTTGAAGTTTTGTAACTTGCTTGTCAGCCCTGACTCATAGTCTGGGTGAGGCAGCCCTCCTGTTCAGGCCATGGGTTGCTTATCTTGTTCCTGTAGATGACTCTTCTCCTTCTTAACTTTCCACAAGGTTGTGCTCACAGCTTAGAAAAGTTACTTTAAGGGGTCTGACTGCCCCATCCCAGCCCCCATTGACAATGAACATGCTGACAGGAGGATTCTGGGAGCTAGGAGTCTAAAAAAAGTAAATTTCGCAGGCTCTACTTGCATGGTAATACTTCCACTTGTCAGGGTGCCACTGCAGGGATCAGATTGGGAGCATGCAGACAGATGAAGGGCAGGGACTTGTGCCACATAAATTGTGAATCCCACTTACATGGCCTGTAAAAATTCTATCCGCTTGAACAGTAGCTAATCCAGATCTGTCTGTCTACCAGTTGCTGGAGTGAAGCTCAGCTTAAAACCAATATGAGGGCTGTACCTGTTTGGTGGTTCCACAGGATATTGATTTTCTTGAATTTGAATGGGTAATAAAATGAAAACATGCATTTTCCATTTGGCCAGGAAGTATGCCTCTGGAAGGGAAGGACCCCCAAATCCATTACTGCTGTGGAGACACATTAGCTCCCAGGCAACCACTAGTGCCCAGTGTACTTTGCATTCAGGTACTGTAGGCCTAGCTTCCTTTGCTGCACCCTTCGCACATATGCTCAGCTGGTTCTGGTCTGACAATGTAATATTCCCCCCCCCCCCATTACCTACCTTACCAGCAGCCTTGAAAGGTTCAAGATGCACAGGCAAGTCCTACTAGAGCGGAACAGATCTTAGAGCAGTCTTTAGTGGGCATTGTGGATGTGCTAGGCTGTCCCTCTGAGCTTTGAAGAAGGTAAGATGGAGGTGGAATGAGCAGAGATACAGTAGTTTTCTGGGTCCTGTAGTTCTTTGCCAGTTGCAATATTTTGGAGCACCATCAGAGCTTAGAAAATTTACTTACAGTATTTGGGCTACTAGAATTTCTCCAGCCAGCATGGCTTAGAAAAGTTATCCTTACTACAATGCCCAGAATGCCTCCTCATGTCTGAATACAGCTACAGAGTGATAACATATTTAGGGACCATGTGCGTCTTTGTAAATGTAGACTTCCATTTTGTTCATAGGCCCAGGGCTAGCCCAAAAGATTTTGCTTCCTGAGGCCAAGGAACAACTGATAGCCCAACCCATATTCCCCCAAGTCAACATGCCAAGTAGCCAAAGTCAGCCATGTTACTCTGACACACATCAGAAAGTCCCAAAAGAGCTGTACACTTCCTTGGTAGTAAAAATATGATAATAAAAAAAGTAAACAATGAACATTCTGCTCCCCTTTTCAGAATCTGCCATCTGAAGCAGCCCCTTAATAAGAAGACCAGTTCTGCCTTGTTTTGCCCATCCACACCATATTGTCCCCTTTCTTCTCCCACCCCCACCCCCCGCATCCCCCGGTCTTGCTCCTCCATCCTTCAGTTTATGGAACATGAAGAGAGCACTCAGCTTATGCCTTTGGGGACAGGGGCTGTGACTCCATCTGTGAAGGGAAGGAGCCCTGGCCAATCCGCTTATTAACAGGGTATCAATGTGATTGGCTCGGTGGTGTATGTAGTCAGCCTATCCTGGAGCCTGAAAGAGGAGGGGGCTTCAAGGTTGGTGTAATGAAAGTGAGAAGAGCCCAGAGATTTTGAAAAGGAAAAAAATATATATATAAGGGTTATGATGGGGGGACATAGAATTGAGCAAATGTTAAAGCTAGGGAGAAGGAGAAGGAACTTGTGGGTATGAATTATTTTAATTGGTTGTTGTTGCTAAAGGAAAACTCAAGATCAAATTTGTTCTCTGTCTAATATTCCTATGTAATTAAAAGTTATCAGTTTCACTCTTTAGTCATTGGGTCTAGTGTGGTTAATTGCTGGTGTCGGACATGCTACTGGAAAGATGTTTTCAAAGGCCTGGGGCAGGGCTGGTCACACCATCCCAGGGGTAAATCTGTGCTTTACAGGAGATAGGGTTCAGCACATTAGAGAGATCCTGGAAAGTTCAGGTTAAACTCAGTATAGCATCTCTAAAATTGGAATCAGCAAGGTCAGTTGTGTCTCTGTGTAGCCAACACAGACACAGTGTGCCACTATTGAATGGCACCTCCTTCAAATCCACCCCATTCTCTTCTTATGGCCACCTTCCTCAGTTAGGCTGGTGTGTGTGTGTGTGTGTGTGTGTGTGTGTGTGTGTGTGTGTGTGTGTGTGTGTGTGTGTGTGTGTGTGTGCGTGTGCATGTGCATACATGCTGATCTCTCTCTCTCTCTCTCTCTCTCTCTCTCTCTCTCTCTCTCTCTCTCTGTGTGTGTGTGTGTGTGTGTGTGTGTGTGTGTGTGTGTAGGGGGAGTGGTGTCCTGATTCTTGTGTCCTCACATGCACAGACCTTCTGTCTCAGTCCATTAGTTAACTTTCCGATACAATCCTCCAGAGACAAGGGCCAGGCTCTGAAAGCTATATTAAAAGCCAGGTCAATACAGGCCCTTGTTCATACCCTCAGAGAAAAGACGTCATTAATTACCACCGAGGAAGATAGATTGTGGGAGATGGGGGTGTGTGGCCATGCCAGTGGATCAACAACCAGCACGTGAGGCCTTTTTGTTTCAGGCTAGTGATGCAGAACCCGTAGCTATAGCGCCATTTAATTCTTGGATGGAGAACATGTGGTCCTTCAAATGTCATTGGACTACAAGCCCCTTCTTCCCTCAGCATAGGATGCAACTGAGTGTGAATGGCAGCCACAGTCCAACAACATATGGAGGAACACATTGTGCCCACTCCTATTTGAATTCTCACAAGACTTTTGGTTCTGCTCATTTCTACAGCCTGAATCAATTGTGAAAGGAGGATTACCTGATATATTTCTACTTCTTGGACACCTTCTCAGCCAAAGGGACCCCTCTAGATCAGTGGTTCCCAACCTTGGGCCCCCAAGATGTTCTTTGACTAAAATTCCCAGAAGCCTTCATTACTAGCTGTGCTGGCCAGGATTTCTGGGAGTTGTAATTCAAGAACATATGGGAACCAAGGTTGGGATGCACTGCTCTGGATGTTGTCGAACTATACCGTTCATATCATGCATGGCCACTAGCCTTGTTGTCTCAGGCTAACAACAGTTGTAATCAGCTACTGGGCTGTTTCAAGCTAAGCTGAGGAGAATGGAGGCCTAATGAGGGAGAGAGGAAAGGAGTCATTGTTCTTGCTCATAAACATAGCGCCTTGGCCACATGACTCCTGGTTTCACTACAATCTAGATCATTTGTGTCTAGATTGTGAGCTTTTTGGTAGTTTGCCTATGGGTTTGCTGAGTACCTACCTAAAAAAAAAAATCCAAACTGTCTAGTCAGTGTTTCCATTTCTAGTGGAATATATGTATTACCAGGGCCAGCCTTGCTGTTAGCTAGAGTGGTGAGACAGTTTCTTAGTGTCTGCAGTTTCTTAGTGTCATGAAACAGCAGGAAATTGGTAGTTATTTTTCATAGCTGTAGTTTTATGGCCAGATTGGAAGAAAAGTAATTTGTATGGTTTTCTACCCATTGTGGTAAAAAAATTAAGTGGCTGACTTTGCGTGTTGTGTATACTGAATGGGAGGGTGTTGTTTTTCACTCCACCATAGGCCATAAAATGTCATCAGCTAAGTCAATCTTGTATACTGCCAAACTATCTCAGGTGTATATCAGGTTATCTGCTATTTATCACTTACTTCAAAAGATCCTGGGAATTATAGTTTATCAAGGGCACAATGATTTAACTGTTTCAAATCACCCAGGAGTGAGGAAATGACGGTTAAACCAGCTTGAATTTGTGGTGTAGATGTATAATTACCTTATTATCAATCCCTAATCATAGGCAACACACAAATTCCTGCTTTCTTTGCTCCCAGGCTTGCTCTGGAATATTATCTTTTATTTTAAAGTAAATAACTCCAAAGTGAATTTTACAAGTGAGAAGAGAAAATGGGTTGGAGAGAAAATGCCAGGGAAGCACATAATAGATTCCATTGCTTAGCAGAGAGGAGTTGCAGATCTTCCAGTTACTGGCTCAGTTAGGGAACCTTTTTTCTTGCAAATGTACGGTATGTTTTTTTACTTGCCTTGTTTGGATCCCAAAGGGAAGAGGCTGAAACTTCCAAAAGGATCAGAGAAAACTAAGGGCTTGACCATACGGAACGATTGTTTCATTTCATTTGTTTCCATGACACCACCATTCTTCCTGCTGTCCACACAATGCAAGAATCAAAAAGGTATCAATGGTAGCAAACAGACACAAACTCATTGATTTCCATGCTTTTTTACACCTCCTAAAATAGGTAGTGTATATTTGACCCAAAACTCTTGGGTCAGAGGCTGTGAAGTTAGTGCTTATTTTAAATTAAACAATCCAATCACAGGCTTTCAAATAAAAGCATTCTGACAAAACAATATTCAAGAGGTCACTGTTTTGAATGAGGGGCTGTTTCTGCAGAGTGACACCAACATGGATTAGTAGTGATGATGTCCCACTGCACTGGTCGTAGCTTTGATTGCATCAGAAAGTTTCAGTTTTAGCACTGTTGCACTACAGCGGTAGTTCCCACCTTAGGAAATTCAGAGGTTCTTGTACTGCAACTCTCAAAACCTCCACTACTAGACTAGGTGCTCACTGGGGTTTCTGGGAGTTGCAGTCCAAGAACACTGGGTTACCCAAGGTTGGGGACCACTGCACTAAGCAATGGGGGGGGGGGGACACCATGATCCAGCCAAAAATGTCATCTTATAAAGTTTTCTTCAAGTGTTGGTTTCCAGCATGGATTATCAGGAGGTGACTGCTATAAGGGGCTCAAATTTTAAAACTTAAATTCAGAATTAATCTAGTAAACTGCTGGTAAAATGAAGGAAAAAGTGGTGTTATTGGCAGAAGCTCTGGCGCTAGATCACAGGAGCATAAGAAAATTCTCACCCTAGTTTGACTAGCTGTTCTCTATACATAAGAAGGGAAATGCCACCAAAAGTGCTTATGGCAAGCTTTCAGGTTAGCAAAAATTGGATAAACCACTGATCAAGTAAAAGGAAGGAAAAGAAAAGGATGGAGTTAGCCCAAAAGATTGTTTTAAGGATTCCTTTGAACTTTTTTCATATATTTTGGAAGCATTTTATCAAGAACTAGAGATTTCTTAAAGGAGAAGTGGAATTTTTAAAGTATGTATGAACAGAAAACCATTATGACCGAGTATGAGCCACATTCTATGGGCACCAAGTGGCACCAGCCAGCACAATGTAGGGAGGAACACTTTTGCTTAATGAGGACAGAGTATTAATTTATTTATGGAGGCATGGTATCCGAACCCCCCAAACCAAATGAAATGGAAATGAACTGCTTGTATCCTGTCCTGATTCAGCATTTTAAGTATGCACCAGTTGGTATGCATGCACTGCTATATTGTCCCCAGCTCCTAGGACTGAACCATCAGATTTCTCCATTTATGCCAATATGCATAAAGTGAATGTTTGCCATGAGCACCTTTGGTGTCAGTTACCTTCTGATGCACAGAGAACAGCCACTCAAACTAGGTAGAAGCACATTTGCAGCTCCCCATCCCCCACCCCTGACAGCAATAATGTCAGTCTCCTTAGTAGCCTCTGCCCTTGTTGCTCTTGCAGGCCTATATGATCTTAGGCTGCAATAGCTATTGCTGTCTTCTCACAAGCAACAGAAAAGCAGGAGTGTGGAAATGAAGAGAATTGGCTTCAATTCTGTACTGAACCCATGACGTTCAAAAACAAGTTTCTAACACCATGGAAGAGCATCTGAACTGTTGGACACCAGAGGAAATGCCATGTCTGCATATGCTCAGGTTTAGAGTTCCTAGAAGTACCATGTGGTTTTCCCATCCAAGCATTGGTGCTAAATGGATAAGACACAGCAGGAAAAAAAAATTGGGATGGACAGCAAGGATGGTGATTAGATGGCGGATTCCCTACGGTATGAGAGTGGGTCCAGGGGAATGGAGACCTGCAGCCGATCAAGATCAATATGACTTCCAAAGTCCATCATGGATATGACTCCAGCATCTTCCTTAGTGACTCCTCCCAAATCAACTCCCACATCCAAGTCATCCTCTTCATCTTCATCCTGGCTGACAAGGGCTAGCTCATTCTCATAGCAGAAGGCACTAGGGGGAGGTGGCAGCGAAGGAAGGACAGTGATCTTGCTCTCCTGCAGTTCCCGAGCAGAGCAGCAAGGAGTTCCAACCACCTCGTAGGTCTTGTGGAAGCGTGAATAGTCCACTTTGTAGTGTTTCTTCTCCTCAAAGACAACAGGCTCAAAACGGTGGCCCCAGAGGATTTCACTTGCCAAGTAGGAGCTGCGAGCCTGCGTTGTCATAGCTGTAGCTTCCACCATGCCCTCCAGGATGACCACAATTTCAAAATCTTCTCTTTCCAGCTCTTCCTTGCCAATCCCATACAGTGGACTCTCCTCATCGATCTCATGGACAATAATAATGGGAGAAACCAAGAAGATGCGGTCAAGGCCTATGTCGTATCCTACATTCAGATCCCGCTGGTCCAATGGAAGATACTCACCTTCTGCTGTCATGTAGGGCTTGATCAGTTGGGCCCGGACATGTGCTTCCACAATATGGCTCCTCCTTAAATTTCCAACTCGCCACATGAGGCAGAGTTTGCCATCCCGTAGAGAGATGACAGCATGATGGCTGAAAAGAAGGGTCTGAGCCCTTTTTTTAGGACGGGCCATCTTAGCCATGATGGTGCCAATCATAAAAGAGTCAATAACACAGCCCACAATGGATTGTACCACTACCACCATGATAGCTAGTGGGCATTCCTCAGTCACATATCGGAAACCGTACCCAATGGTTGTCTGTGTTTCTATCGAGAAGAGGAAAGCTCCCAAGAAGCCATTCACATGTTTGATGCAGGATTTTGTAGCAGTGGGACCACTAGCTGCACTGGAGGCATCTAAGTCACCATGAAAGAAAGCAATGATCCAGAAGATGAGCCCAAAAAACAGCCAGGAGGCCAAGAAAGCTGCTGAAAAGATCATGAACATGTAGCGCCAACGAGAGTCAACACACGTAGTAAAGATGTCGGCCATGTACCGCTGAGACTTGTTGCTTAGGTTGGCAAAATAAACATTGCACTGACCATTTTTCTTAACAAAGCGGTTCCGCCGTTTCCTTCGTGGAGCATGGCCTTTCCCGTTGCGACTGTGACCATTAAAGCTGCCAAGGGAAGAGACTTTGTGCCCATCCTCTTCTGTGGAAACAATACTGTACCTTATGAAAGAGACAAAGAGATTGTAATTCAGAGGGGAAGACTATAACTAGTTGTCCAGGTCAGAGCTTGAAATTAACCAGTTACAAATAACCACATTTTTTCTGCAATGACAGAGGTATGACGAAGCTACATTACAATCCTACCAGAAAAAGAAATATACTGTTAATCATACGAGAGCAACTGGTTTCAGGGTGCGACTACACTATACTGTGTACAGTTTTGATTTGCAGCCTGTATTATATTTGAAAATGCCATCAGTTTTCACAAAGGAACTGGGGATTGATTTGGGAGTTTGCCATTCACACTGAACGTGGTGTGAGAAACATTCCAGCCCATAACTCCACTTTTTCCTTCCTTCCTCTGGTCCTTCCTCTAGTGATACTTTTATGGTTTGCTAAGCTTTGAAGCCACTTTCTCATTTAAAGCTTCAGTCTATTACATTTCTCAAAAACCTTTCTATAGAAAAGTAACATGGAGAGGTACTTCATAGTCTAAGAGTATAGAACATCAAGTCTGAACAAAAATTTTGCAAAATACCTCATAATGATTCCAGAACAGGGATCACTACCTTCCTCTTCCCATCTGTTATTCTTTTCACTCACTTTCAAGTAACATATCTAAAAATTACCTCGAGTGTGGTTTTAAACTATTGGGATGATAAACTGTGACCAGAAATAAAGTATTCAATCAGAAAAAATACTTGAGATTCACCCATTTTTTAAGTGGAGCAAATCCCACAATATTTGTCCATGTTGTTGTACTCTCAGTTACTTCTACAGTCACAGGAGTTTGGTGTTTTTTAATCACAGCTGACCAGTGTGTGGCATTCTGCTTATCTTTTCTTTCATTTTAGCACCTCAGAATTCTAGCAAACGTTGAGTAATGGGAAAGCAAAAAGAGAGGCCCAGAAAATGATGACTAGAAATCGGGCCTTCTTGGTGGTCACTCCATAACTCTGGAATAGTTTCCCGCACGAAATTTGCCTGGCCCCTTTACTGGGAACTTTCAAAAGACTACTAAAAACATGGATGTTCAGACAGGCCTTCCTGGTCTTTAGAACATCTTAATACAGTGGTGGTTTTTAACAATTACACCTTCAAACCTTCGCCATGCCTTTTTATTATTTTAATTATTTATTTGTCATTGTTGCAGCATTTTGTTTTAAGTTGCTACTCAGTTAATCTTTGTATTGTTGTTTTATAATGCATCTGATGGGTCCACTGTGAGACACAGGAAGCTGGACTAGATGGCCCTTGGCCTGATCCAGCAGGGCTCTTCTTATGTTCTTATGTTGGAATCTGTAAACAGCCCAGCATGGCCTTAGTAGCCAGGTGAGTGGTATAAAATCAATCAATCAAACAAACAAATGTAACAATAATAATAGTGATTTTTTAAAAAAAAATTGGGAGTGAATTATGTTCTTAAAGTAAAATCCCAAGTGCTATATTCAGTGCCTCACACCTTTCCACCTACACATGATAATTGTCATACTGGGTCTTCAGGTGAATGCAGATATGTTGCTTTGCAAGAAAGAAGGGCAAACTCCATTAAATGTCTGGTGCAATGAAGAGAAACATGCAACACAGTACATGTTCTGCAAAGATTCATAAGAGTGGATCATTCTGAGTTCAAAATATTTGCCTTTAAAATATGTTCTCTGCAATTTTTGAATATTTTTCTTTATTTCTGCTTATAGCATGCTCAGTAAAAGAAAGAGCAAAAGCAATTAAAGCAAACTGAAAAATTAGAAAATAAGGACCCACCCCATACATGTTTTTACACATAAAAGTTTCATCTTATACTCAATGCAAGGATTCTGAAGGATGTGATACATGCTTTTGAATCTCAATCTTGTCCAAGTTAAAACTCCCGTCTCTATTTTTTCTCAGTTCAAAGCAATACTGTACCATCACATTTTCAGCTAGCTCAGGGATGAGGAGTCACCTGCTGTCCAGATGTTCCTGAACTAAGACTCCCACAGACTTTTGAGGCTGACAGGATTTAGCGTTCCACAGCACCTGATGGTCCACAACCAGGTTCCCTGAGCCATCCAATCCTGGCCAAACACTGTGATTTGACTGAGTGGTATACACACAGCATTCTCCAGCAAGGAAGCCCACAACACAGTGTGTGTAGCCTCCAAGCCTCCCTTTGCAAGGAGAAGCAAGGGCAAATCAGCAGGACACAGGAGGGGCTAGGGGAATGTGGTTTCATAACATTTTAACTCTGAATTGCATAAGGCTGGAACTTTCTATTTTCTCTTCTATTCGCACATGTTGATCTAATTGCGCATCTGTGACAATGTTTATACTCTTCTCAAATTCTAGACAATTCTGTTGCTAGAGCAACAAGCATGTTTTCCAGCATCCTATCTCTTAAGCTAAAGGTATAATTAAGAGATCGAGATACAAAGGGTTGGCAGAGACTCAAAGGCAACTCCCTCTCTCCCAGAGCCATGGCCTGCCTTTGTCTCCTAACTCTTCAAAATGTATCCCACACCCCTCTCTCTTTGTTTTGACTGAAAGGGAGGAGGATTACTACTGCTGCAGTTTCATCACAGACTGTCCTGCTTGACCTCACAATTTTCACAAAAGATGCTGTCAGAGCAAATATATAGAAGACCTGGCTGAAGAACTCTCAGAACCGCTATCCATTATTTTCTTGAAATCATGGGAAACGGGTGAGGTGCCAAAGATTGGAGGAGGGCTAATGTTGTAAAAAAGGGCAAAAAAGAGGAACCTGGAAACTACAGGCCAGTCAGCCTGACGTAAGTCCTGGGCAAAATTTTGGGACAGATCGCAAAGCGGTCATTGTGCAAGCACCTAGAAAACAATGCAGTAATAACTAGAAGCCAACACAGATTTGTCAAGAACAAATCCTGCCAAACTAATTTGATCTCGTTTTTGATCAGGTAACCTCCCTGACAGACAGATGGAATGTTGTAGATGTAGTATATCTTGACTTCAGCAAAGCTTTTGACAAAGTGCCCCATGATATCCTGATTAGCAAATTAACTAGGTGTGGGCTGGATAGATCAAGTGTCAGGTGGATACACAGTTGGCTATAAAAAGGTGCTCAGAGGGTGATGATTAATGGGTCCTTCTCTAACTAGGAGGAGGTAACAAGTGGGGTACCCCAAAGTCCTGGGCACAGTGCTCTTCAATACTTTTTTAATGACTTGGATGAGGCAGTGCAAGGAATGCTTGTCAAATTTGCAGATAATAACAAATTGGGTGGAATAGCTAATACCCTGGAAGACAGAAACCAAATTCAATATCACCTTGATAGGATCGAGCACTGGGCCGAAAGCAACAGAATGAAATTCAACAGGGATAAGTGCAAAGTACTGCAACTCGGAAAAAGAAACCAATTGCACAGCTACAAGATGGGGGAAATACTTGGCTCAGCAAAACTATGAGCGAGAAGGATCTTGGAATTGTCGTAGATCACAAGCTAAATATGAGCCAACAGTGTGCTGTACCTACAAAAAAGGCAAAAGCTATTTTTTGGGCTTCTTTAATAGAAGAATAGTTTCCAAAACCTGCGAGATGCTAGTTGCCCTTTATTCAGCACTGGTTAGGTCTCACCTTGACTCCAGTTCTGAACACCACACTTCAAGAAGGATGCTAACAAATTGGAACAAGTTCAGAGGAAGGTGACAAGGATGATCGGGGGCTGGAAACCAAGCCTTATGAGGAAAGGCTGAAAGAATTGGGCATGTTTAGCTTTGAGAAAAGAAGACGGGTAATATGATAGCAGTTCTCAAATATTTGAAAGACAGAGGAGGGGCAGGATCTGTTCTCAATCATCCCAGAGTGCAGAACACACAACAATGGGCTCAATTTAAAGGAAGCCAGGTTTTGGTTGAATATCAGGAAAAACCTCCTAACTGTTAGAGCAGTACAACAGTGGAACCAGTTACCTTGGGAGTTGGTGAGTGCTCCAACACTGGAAGCATTCAAGAAAAAGTTAGATAACCACCTGGCAGATATGCTTTTATTGTATTCCAGCTTTGAGCAGGGGGTTGGACTTGATGGCCTTGTAGCCTCTTCCAACTTCACTTTTCTATGTACAGTATGATTCTATAGCACTGATAGTTGACAAGACTGAGACAAGACAAGAAAGAGAGTGAGAGAGCAAAAGAAAGGACTACAAGGGAGTGTTCATCAGTGCTGAAAGTCCAGAGGAGGTTCATTTCCATCATTGAGCCCTAAGGATCTCTTGCCTTCCAGAACTTGGTGCCTCATAAATGCATTGCACTCCAATTCCCCTCATCCCCAATATGCATGGCAAGTGGTGGCTCAGAATGATGTCATTTGTAGTCCAACCCCTCTGGAGAACACCTGGGTGGGAAGACTGATCAACATGCCAGCAAGGATCCAGGTCCATTTCATGAGCAAAACCACCTCTAGGTTGCATTGACATTATTTTTTAAAATGAGAGAAAGGTGCATGATTTTACCTGAATCCTCAATCAAAATGCTGATCATATTCCAGCAAAATGCCTTTGGCTACATAATGTTGAAAAGGTACCATAAAATTAAAATTCCTGTATCAGGGCAACGGGGCTGTCCGAAGACATTTTGTAGTGGAATGGCAGGATAGAAATTGCATAAATCAATAAGCAGATGTGATTTGGATCCAAATTAGAAATCCAACCTTCCCTTGCCTAAAATTTGCAGCAACATGTTTCTCCTCAGATTTGTACTTTGGTGTCTCAAAGGGAAGAAGAGGCACTCACTCACCTGTTTATCCGAATGCTGCCCATGATTCGCTTTATCATGAGGTTTCTCTTGTTACTGAGGTGAAGGGCTTCCAGTGTTGTATATGCCTCCCACATACAGAAGCACACACAAAACAATAAGGCAGTGGTGCACCTCAGAGATGGTGGAGAGTAGCCACAATTCCCATAGTTGTGACATAAATACCTGCATTAGAGATAAAAATGCAGAAGAAAAATGTCACAGATGTTGCAAAATCTGCGTCTAGTCAATGAAAATAAGAGTTTTCCTTTGGTTCATCTGTATTTATCTCGTATCCTTCCACCAGAGAACTTAAAATAGTGTACATAGAATTATCTGGCCAGTGACTCCATTGGGGCTGAACTTTGAGACTGAGGTCAAGGTGCCTGCACCCAACGGGTCCCCATGTAACTGTCACAGCACACAGATGTTATTGATCAACTTTGGAGAAGATGATGAAACATGGCACTTCAGATGTAAGCACATCGTGTCAGCATCTGGTTCTCCCACTTCACTGAACAACAACCCACCAAATATTTAGTCGGGTGTATTGGGCACGAGGGTACCAGCTGCTGACGTTGTCACTTTGCCAGCATTTTATGTCCCTAGAGTCCCTCTTTAGCTGCACTGAACCTAGAAGCATTCTGGGAAAATGAAAATGGAGAGTTTAGCTGAAGCACTGGCAGTACTAACACTTCTCTGTATAACATGCACGGCCAAATAAATGTTTAAGACAGGAGAGGCACTAAATAGAGTGATGGTGGATATGTTAAGCAGAAAGCCACCTTGGCCATGGACAAACAGGGAGCCAGAGGTGACAGTAGGCAGAGACTTCCTTTCCTTTTGATTGGACAGAGGTGTGCAAGAACAGTCTTTTAACTGGTACACAGTGTCAGAGAGCACAACCCAGTGAAAAACCTGCTCTTACATGCTTCTGACCAAGCAGAATTAAGAGGATGGATTACAGTAGTCTGGCAGCAATGGAAGTGAGAGGAAAATGAAGAAATTCAATTTTTTTTTTAAAAAAAACTGGTTTATAAATATGAGTAGCTCACAATAAAGTTTCTGCATCTGTGATTCAAAATGCCAAGAAATTACCCAATATTGCTGCACAACATCATGCCTGCATTGCCAGCAGGAAAAAGGATGCCAAGCTTTACATAGCAAATGGCAGCCTGAATATTAACAACACAACAGTCAAGATGGTCTACACTCTACAGCAGTGGTCCCTAATCTTTTTGGAACCATGGACTGCTTGGGGGTGGGTGGGCTCTGTGTGCGGGGGGGGAGCCCCCCCGCACTTGCAGGTGGGCGTCTCATGCTTGGGGGGGCTTGTCACACTCGCAGGGGGCATGTTGCAATCAGGGCTGGGACAAACAAATGTCAAAAAATTTTGAATAGGCCTTACAAAATTGTATGCTAATTCCCTAGAGATGCACAGCAAAATGTCCCTTTCTCGAGGATTGTCATTCCATTAATTTATTTAAAGCAAACCTGGTTGGTTTTTTGTTTGTTTGGGTTTTGTTTTGTTTTACTATCTAAAGAAAATCTGTTTTTTGACTGTTTCTGTGACCTTTCATTACCCTCCAAACATCTCCCTTCCTGGCCCATGAAGCTGCAAAAATGTATCTGTTTTGGAACACTCTTGCTGGTAAGCCTGTTCCATGTATAGTTGGTCTTGTAACAAAGTAATCATGTTTCCTTTTTGAAGGACTTTTTGAGGGTCAGTATTTTAGCCCCTGCAGCCTGGATTTTCAGTTCTCTTCATTACTGCCAGGCTTTAGGTCACCAGCTCTCAGATTTTGCCACGGGAATCTCAAGGAATGGAATCTTGATGGCCTGGCAACTCTCATCCTGTCTCTAATGATCCTTGCCATGGAATGTATCTTTCTCACAGTGACTTTAGGTTTTCACTGAGCCATCCACCATATATCCAAGATCTCTCCCTTGATTAGTTCAGAGTCTTTAAGAGTACATGTGAAGTCCTATATTTTTACCAGACATGCAGCACCCTACATACATGCATCATTCTTGCACTCAGAAACAAATGAACAAACGAAAGGCAAAACAAAGCACTTCACACAATGCCAGGACCAAGAATTAATTTAACCCCCACAATCTAGAGCCCTCCAGACATTTTAGATGATGACTCCCATTAATCTCCAGCTAATATGACCAATAACTATTTAGGGACATTTGGTGTTGCAAACCAACACATCTGGGAAGCATCATATTAAGGAAGACTTATTTAGGGCTTACCCCATATTCAGATGGAAGATGCACGAAAGACTGGGATTGCACTGGTGCTTTGTGGCCTGAGATGGAAAAAAAAGATTGCTTTCCCCCTCATTATATGTGCAAAACCTAACTAGATTAGCAGTTGAGTTGTTCTTTAGTGCTGGTGATGGGAGAAATTTTTCCATTGTACCTAGAGCAGGGGACTAACACTGGGGATGGCAGTATGGCTCAAAACCCTCCTTCAATACCTTGCTGCTGCATTTCCTCATCTCCTACCTGAGGCCACTGCCTCATTCTGCCTTGTGGTAGGACCGGCCATGTACAGGTCAAATAAAGAAATGGCAAAACTAGCAGGTAGTGCCAACTGAAGAGACAACACACAAAGATTAAGTTCTAAGCATTTTCACAAATTGCCATCAAAACCTTCTGTTTCCCACAAATGCCTTTCTACTACTACCTCATTACATGTTCTCTTTTAATTTGAAAGCTTCACACATGAAAACATCTTCAGACAAATTTGCTTTGAAAAACACACACCTCATGTATAGCCATCTAAGGCCGTGGTCACACCAGCAAAATGTTCCTGCTTTCTCGTGTCTTTTAATCACTGAGTAGCATGCATTGTGGTCACATGACATATATCCTGGGATGTGCATTCTGACATGTCTTTAAAGTACTGGGACAGTTAACAAAATTAGATGCACTATGTGTGGCTACACCTTAGTAATGGTATATACCTGTTCCTGTTTTTTTTGGCATTTCCCTGCCTCCCCCTTTTAGAATAAAAAATTCCAGATACATCCATGTGTTGACAATGCACCAAGAGCTTCTTGTGCCCCAGCGCCAGCCACATCCTCTTACCCATGGCCAAATGGATCTTGGTTTTCCGGGGAAGAGACATCTTCAGTGTCCTGTCCAGGCTGGTGGGATTTGGCATGCTGTTGCTCCTGCCGCAACCCTCTCCAGTGCTGGAGGGGGCTGGGGAGGAGGGAGCCAAAGGCTAGCTTAAGGAGACATCAGCCCCACCATCCATGGGGTCTCACTCTCACACAGAAGTAGCCAGGTGGTTCTGGTGGCAGCAGCTGGTACTGTGGATCTTGTGTTGGCTTCTTCTTTCCCTTCCTCCAGCCCCATCCCGGGCTATGGGAATGGCTGCAGAGCACCCGGCTCCTGATTTGGCCTTTTCTCTTGGCTGTAGAACCTGGAGCCCAGAGCTGTGGCAGTGCAGGGAGGGGATGGGCAGCTGGGGCTTACGGAGAGCAGGGGGAGGATTGCACAGAGGAAAGGAGTAGCGGGAGAGGGTCTGATCCTGAGGTGGCCATGCGAACAGGGCAGAGGCTGGCAGGATTCTCAGAGCACATGGCAGGGATTGTCCTTGCAGAGAGGGCCATGGAAAAAATTTTTAAAATTAAACACAATTTAACAGGAAATCTGCATGGCAGTAATGCCACTCCCCTTGCACAATACAATTGTTCATACATACCGTCATACAACTTTAAAAAAAAAAAAAAAGTAGAAGACCCTGGCCAAGCGAGAAATTGGTGGGCAAATGATTCGCTACTAGCCGTGTGTCATGTGAATGCAAATTTATATTACAAACGCAATGGGGATAGGAAGGCACCATTTGGCTGGTATAACCACAGCCTTAGATTGTTTGAAATATAAGCAGTATGAAATGCAAGGGTGTTGTCTACATTGGACTCAAGACTCATTAACATTGCAGAGAAGTCTTCTCCAGTCTCCCATTCCAATTTCACCTCCGAAAAACAATACTTAGACATTTACATTTATGATGACAGTCTCATCTGAAAGTGTCTACCAGATATATCAGGACCAGATCAAAATGTTCTCTTGCCTCAGGCAAAGGATAAAAAAATACCTACTCTCAGTTCACATATGGAAGCCAATGGGACTGCCTGGTGAATCTAATTTAACACTGCCTGTAAGGTAACATCCTCCTGCACAAGACAGGCTAGTATTCAGGGCTACCAATTTTGTGGCCTACATAGCTCCATCTACCAACAGCCAGGAACAGAGACAGGGCAGTGGAAAGTCTCCTACCAGTAGGGATGAGAAGCAAAGTGACTCCCTACACTTTACTGCCACATCCTTTCAGTGCCATTATGCACAGCTGCTGTGGTTTGGAAGCCCCTCGTGCTGGTAGCAATGGTGGCAGCTACTCTACCAGAAGATGAAGAGAAGGAGGAGCCACTGGGAGAGGCCTTGATGCTCTCCTCTGTCTAGCCATTTCTAAATGCCAGCGGACAATAAAGCCAACTTTTGCATACAGCCAAATTGGGTGGAGGAGAGCAGCAAGGACCTCCTGATGATGGTGGAGTACTGGTGGCAGTACCGGCCACCAACGATGAGGGGAAGGCCCTGAAGGGGTTGCAGATTGTGACCCTGGTACTCTGCCACCAGGGCTAATGGCTGGGTAAGCCCTGAATGAAATGTTCAGGAGGAAGAGCCTATAGGGGGTAATCTCATTGTACCTAAAGGGATTGTTGTTCCTGGGTTACACCCACTTTCACTAGGATCTAGTGGACCATTTCCAAGTATCAGTGGAGAAGTGTTTCT
Source organism: Pogona vitticeps (assembly GCF_051106095.1). NCBI lineage: Eukaryota > Metazoa > Chordata > Lepidosauria > Squamata > Agamidae > Pogona > Pogona vitticeps. The sequence goes on along the minus strand of NC_135787.1, from coordinate 164,938,569 downwards.
GATCAGGATTGTGGCTGAGGCAAAGAGTTAAAAGTCCTGACCTTGAGTGTGTATTCCTCTACACCTCAATCTTTAAAAAACAAACCAACCCAACAAAGAATCTGTGTTGTGAAACAGGCACACTGTGCTAGTCTCTGACAACATAGTTTTCAAATAGAGAAGCCAAGGCATTCATGTCTGAAATTAATATTCCATTGTGTAATAAAAGTACTTCTGGGGGAAAGAGAGTGTTTGCTTATTTGAAGCCATACATTATGAGAGCAAATGGTTTAAGCCTCAGAGCGTTACAGGGACATGATACTTCCAGGCAAGAGAGTCCCCTAACTTAGTTCCTTCTCTTCATCTTCCTTTTCGACTTCAGACATTCTGCCTACAGATTTGAGGAGGTCAGCGACAAGGGCCAGCGTTTCAGCCCCAAAGACCAGCTGACTGATGGTTGCCTGGGCATGGTTGGTGACCCTCAGGAGGTTCTGCAAGGCGACGTCGACATGCAGTTTCACTGCCCCCATATTGGTCACCTGGCCTGCTCTCAGGCTTTCGTTCTCTACTTTGTAGCAGGTCAGCTCAGCCTGGAGGAACGCCATCTCTTGCCTCATCTTTTCCACATCACTCTCTGCCTTCAGAGCTCTTTGAGTCATGCACTGGAGGTTTTGTTCTGCCTGCTGTATCAGCGCTTCCAAGTTTTGGGCCTCTTTCTCCTCTTTATTCACAGTAGCTTGAAGAGTCCTCTCAAGGTTTCTCACCATCTGAGTCTGGCTCTCAGAGTAGTTCTGGATCCTCTTGATCTTTCTCCTCAACATAGAATTTTCCTCTTTAAGGTCTTGGTAGCTGAGCTGCGGAGAAACATATTCTACTTCCTCAATAGGTTCTTCATGAGCAGCAAAGCTCTCAGCTGCCTTGGTATGAGAAGGACACCCGATACACATGTCAGTATCACTGAATGGCCAAGAAGAGAAAGTCTCCATCCCTGAAAGAGTAGCTGAGTTGTAATTGTATGGGTCACACTGGGTCATGTTGGCAATCCTGGACAGATGTACTTTGTAATAACTTTCTCTCCAATCTTCATCATCATCTGATAAATTATTGGAAGCAGTCACTTCCTTGTAAAATGGCTCTTGAAACTCCAAGCTCAAGCCCAGTGGTTCTGGAGACAGGGACACTTCTTCCAGGTCCAGGTTTTGTCTGGCCATTTTCTTTCTGTAATTTCTATTTTTTGTTTGGTGTTGCCTTGCCATGCCACGGCTCTTGCTTTTAGCCATCCCTTTCAATGAAAATGCAGGTGAATCGTTTGGATTTTTCATCTGATTGTCTCCAGAACTGATGTGACTCTTGGGATGGTCTGCCGGAGGAGGTGAGATGTGGTGGTGGTGGTGGTAACAGGGCTGGATTTCCTCGTCCTCCTCTTTTAGGCCTCGGGAGTGTGAGCAGCCTGCAAGGACTGGCCGTGGCATTTTGTGGGCACACAGCTAGCTTCTACTGAAACATCCTTCTGAATTTAGCACCAGGCCAGGTTCTACTTCTTCTCCAGTGGTTTAGTCAGCCCTGGCAACTGTAGTGCCAGTGCTGTTGGCTTCAGTACCATTTAATGATTTACTGAAGCATCTACATCTATACCTTTTAGGTGTGTGTCTCTTTAATGGTGGAGGAAGCCAATGTTACCATGATCTGTGATGTCACTAGATGACACTACTTCGTTTTGTGACTTCACAGGCTTGGGAGAGGCACATAACTTATAATAGCTTGTACCTCCTTTCTCAGTTAGTGAAGCTGAGTTTTATGAGTTATGAGTAACAGGATAAATTAGCATCTGATATCATAAGAATATTTTATTATTTTCATATATTGTCAGACAAGTCATTATACCAAGTTCTATTTTAACTACCGTACCTAGAAAGGTTGTCCAACTAGACTATATGGGACCTACTGGTAGGTTGAAGCCAGACCTACGTTGGGTGTTATGAATGGGACCATATTTGTGGGGGGGCGGTTTTGGTGTATTTTTTAAAGTAAGAAGGAAAGATGGCAGAAAAAGAGAGAAGGAAAAAGGAAGGGTTGAGACTATGTCTATGTCTATACATTTATACAAGTTCTATACCAGTGTAACAATGATGACTTTCTTAATCTTCTTTCCCCCCAGTCTCAGGAACTATAGTGGTTTGCAGAAGAATTCTACTGAACTCAGTGTGAAGTCACTTTATTCCATCTTACAATTTCAAGCATTCCATACTGAGAAGAAATGAATGTTAAACTAATGGCTGAAATCCCATTGGTTATCATAGTATGTTGTAACTAGAGTAGACCCATCTGAATCAGTAGACCTTATGAAGGAGATGACTCACCATATCCTCTACTCTAGTGTAACATCCTACACTAAGCTGCAGGATTTCAGCCAATATATGTGTGTGTGTGTGTGCACGCACGCACGCGCGCACGCGCGCACACACACACACGCACACACACACAGGGTTATATACATACTTCATAGTTATGTGGCCATCCGGGAATAGAAAAATGATGAGAGGAAAGGGCTGTTTAACTTACCACTTAGAAGAGAGAATATAAACTGTACACCTTTGTTATAGTTCTAAAAGTGCCTTGTTTGGTGATTACGTACTCTGTAGTGTATATGAAATTTACTACATACCCAGTTACTATGAAAGTTTTAAAACAGGTATTTGAATTTATTTGTTTTCCTTTTCCCTCTTCATGTCTGTACCCTTTGATGTTATTTCCATTTGATTGTAAGCCTGTGAGCAGGGAATATATTCGGGTTTTTTCATCTGATGTGAAGTGCTACTCCTTCAGCTGAGAGAGATGAGACAATGCCATAAACAAAAACCAAAAAAAGACTCTAGAGAAACTTTCCTAAACTGCTTCCCCTGTACTCTTTCTAACACTAATCATTTGATCTTCTGCAAATATACTGTTCTGTCTCAAGTGCAGTCCAGTTATACGTATCTTTTTTGGTTGTTACATGTCTTGGAATATGGATTCCCAGGGATATTTCACAGATAATCATATTAAATTTAACTAGATTGACTTTGGAGATATTCTTGGATTTAGACAACTGGGCGTCTTTATATTCGGCCCTCTGGGGCAAGATAAATGCACTCAGAATGAATATTATACCCCAGATTATATATGTTCTTCAAGCAATTCCCCTTCATATACCCAGCAGATAACTTCCATAGAATTAATACTCTGTTGCAGAAATTTATGTGAGGTTCTATGCCATCTCAGATTTCTGTGAAGAGAATGCAGCTTGCGTTTACTGAAGATGGATTTGATTTTTCTGATCTTAGTTTATATCATCAGGCATACCATATTTTTCCGTGTGTAAAATGACACTTTTTCCTAAAATAATTAGAGGAAACATTGAGGGTCATTTTTATACATGGAAGGCAGCAGCAGGAGGTGAATGTCTCCTTGTGATCGGGTGGCAGAGGCAGCAGTCAACAGGCAGCACCGAGAGGCGGCCAAGCCCGGCTGCTTCTTTGCTTCAGTCTCCTCTTGCTGCTGCTGCTGCCTCTGCCGCTGGTCACGGGCTCAGTGATCATGCAACCCTTTGATCCCTTTTCCCCCTTCCTTTTGCTAAACCCCAGGTTTAAGAAGTGGTGGGGAAAGCAGCGATCAAATTTTCTAATTTGCAGTTAGAAAGGGGGGCGTCTTATAAACAGAAACAATACGGTATTTGACAAGCTGTACTAATGACTGGAACTATGTTCCGCCATCTTGGGCTCTTTAGGAATCCTCCTATCTGGATTCTCTCTCCAAGGGGTCACCTTTGTGTCTAAAGATGCCAAAAGAGACTCCCTTCCCTCAACAATATCTGCAGCAAGAGAACTATGGCACATATTGTCACAACAATTACAGCCTGATCCATTTTCATATGCTAAATTAATTTTATTTATATATTGAAATATTTTTAACCCCCACTTTCTCCTTAAAAATGGAGCCAAGGCAGCGTATATTGTTAGACAACATTTAAAGCAAAAAAAACAGTAAAAAGTATACAGATGTTAAAAAGGATCAAACAAATGCCACGCTAAAAGGCAGTAAACAAAGCAACACCCAAAACACATGTATTCAAGACAGGGGAGGTGGTGGCGCTGTGGGCTAAACCGCAGAAGCCTGTGCTGCAGGGTCAGAAAACCAAGCAGTCGTAAGATCGAATTCACGTGACGGAGTGAGCGCCCGTTGCTTGTCCCAGCTCCCGCCAACCTAGCGGTTCGAAAGCATGCAAATGCAAGTAGATAAATAGGGACCACCTCGGTGGGAAGGTAAACAGTGTTCCGTGTCTAAATCACACTGGCCATGTGACCACGGAAAGATTGTCTTCGGACAAAAAACGCTGGCTCTATGGCTTGAAAGGCGGGGTGAGTGCCGCCCCCTAGAGTCGGACACGACTGGACAAAAATTGTCAAGGGGAACCTTTACCTTTACCTTACAAGACAGTAAACTAGAACAAACTATTTAAAAACCCCACTCAGGCAGCCAGTTACTGAGGGAAAGCTTGCCTGAGGAGAAAGGTCTTTGCCCACTTGCAGAAGGATGGCAAAGATGGGGCCAGTCTGGCCTCCCATTCCAAAGTCTGAGAGCAGCAACAGAGAAGGCCATCTCCCGTGTCCACACCAAGTGCACCTGTGAGGCTGGTGATCCTGAGAGAAAGGCCTCTCCTGAGCAGGACCTTACCACCTGAGCAGGCTCATAAGGAGCGGCACGGTCAAAAAGCTATTTAGGGCGTCATAGTCTAGAACCAGCACTTTGAATTGTGCCTGGAAACAGATCAACAGAGATTGGCAAAACGTCGGGAAGAACAACTTTCAGAACACAGCCAAAGAGACTGAAAAATCCACAACAACCAGTCAGTGGAGTTTTTCTAACAAACTCAGGTGAGGGTGTGTGAATCTCTTTAACCGTCCCAAGTCAGCAATCTGGCTGCTGTGTTTTGGACTCACTGAAGTTTCTGCACACTATCCAGAGGTAGCCCCATGTAGTGCTTATTACAGTAATCCAGCTAAACCACGTGTCCCTGTGCCCAGGTCAGACCTCTCCAAGAATGAACGCAGCTGGCACACCAGTTTTAACTGTGCAAAGGTACCCCAGGCCTCCACCTGAGTATCCAGACTCAGAGACAAATTCCCCAAGAAATCTGGGTAACCCAGATTTTAAAATTGGGAAGAAGCCCTTTTATATTGAAGGTGTGGACAGATGAATTCTTTAGACCAATTAATTGGGCAGGATGACAAATTGTTGCCATTTGCTTAATTGAGAAATAGCTTTGGCTGAATAGCGGTATCTACAATGGTAGCATCTATTGATAGCTAAACACAGTCCAGCAGCATTGCATGCTTCGGAGTCTCTTCCACATCAGCCCAAGAAAAGAAACCTACATTATTTTTAATAACAATTTACTGTCAGTTAATAAATATGATACACAAGGTCCCAAAGATGAATGGAACAAGGAAAGTATCAGTGGAAGAGAGCACTTGCCAGTATACCTGAGATATCAATTAATCTTAAACTATGACTCATCCAACAAAATATCATGTTTAGAATATATTGGACATAGTGACATCTTTTTGGGAAAGATCTGAGCAAATCATCAAAATGTTGGCACTGTATCTTCAATTACAGCATCTCTTGATGCTCTGTTAGTCATAAGCTATGGCCATTTCCAGTTATAAGCTGATTTTGAAGAGGAGTTATTACTTGCTTTAATTTTGTACTGGACCAATCTTTGATACAGTACTTGTTGATGCCTATGTATTTTTAAACTACAGACCTGCTCTTAACTACCAGCCAGCATAAATGGATTCTCCATGCCCTTACAATTGCAAAAAGGCTGATCTTGCAACACTGTAAAGATAATTGCCCACCACCAGCTCCAGCTTGCATAGTTCAATACTTGATCAGACCCCACTTCAAGACAAAAGCTATTTCCCACTTCTGAAATGTGACCCACCCAGACTATGCAAACATTTCAATTTTATGTGACTGAGAGGCAAGCTCCACCTACAAGAAACTTATTTCCTCTCAGAGGAGTGGTGATTCTAGATACAGAATCAATGTCTCACCTAATGAGGCCTTCAGATGATATCATAGTATGAGTTATGAGTGTTTATTATGAGTGGACTCGTAGTCCAGATAGGAGGGGTATAAATCAAATTAATAATAATAATAATAATAATAATAATAATAATAATAATAATAATAATAAGAAGAAGAAGAAGAAGAAGAAGAAGAAGAAGAAGAAGAAGAAGAAGAAGTTATTGCGACCAGACCTGCTAGCTTAATTGATAAATGGATACAACGCTGACATTAGAAATTGTAACACTCAGAAACCTGTACTTCCGTCTCCCTGGACTCTGTATCTTCAGTGGCAGAGTTGCCATTCCTGAACAAAAGAACTTAAAAGACAGATTGCACAGGGAAACAGCTTAACATTGGTTTCTGTAACTGACTTTAGCATCACTAGGATGTTTATGCTCCATGTAGTCTCAACTGTGGGGTTCCGCAGGGCTCGATTATCTCCCCAATGCTGTTTAATATCTATATGAGGCCGCTGGGGATGTGGGGCCTTGTGTCATCAGTATGCTGATGACACTCAGCTTTTCTCTCATCCACCTACCTCAGTGGATGCCAGTCTGTCCCTTCAGCGCTGTCTGTAGACTATACTGCAATGGATGCAGGAGAATGAGTTGAGGCTGAACCCGGACAAGACAGAGGTCCTGAGGGTGGGCGGTCCCTCCATCGGTGGTTTGGGAAACTCCCTCTCTTTTGAGGGGATGACTCTCAGCACAAAGATTGAGGTTCACAGCTTGGGGGTTCATCTGGATCCCGTGCTTACTATGGAAACCCAGGTGGCATCAGTGGTCCGTTCCGCCTATTTTCCATCTGTGGCAGATTGCCCTATCTTGATGGCAGGGCCCTCACCACTCTGGTCCAAGTGCTTGTAATCTCGAGATTAGACCACTGTAATGCGCTCTACGTGGGGCTACCTTTGAGGTTGATGCAGAAGCTTCAGATGGTGCAGAATGTGGCGACCAGACTTCTTAGTGCAATGAGAAGACATCAGCATATTTCTCCCACTCTGGCTGCCTTGCATTGGCTGCCCATTTGTTTCTGCATTGACTTCAAAGTGTTAATGTTGACATATAAAGCTCTAAACTTTTAAGATCTTGATACCTAGTGGAACGCCTTTTCCCACCTAGATCTACTCGATCCACTCGATAAAGCCAGGAAAGGCGGCTGAGGGGCCTAACGTTGAGGGAGGCCTGGAAAGAAAGAACAAGTAACTGGGCCTTTTCGGCAGTGGCCCCTCAACTTTGGAATAAACCTCCGTCGGAAATTTGCCATCGGAAAAACACCCTCGCTGGATGTTTTTAAGAGCCAACTTAAGACCTGGCTCTTTAGGCAGGCCTTCCCTCTGGTCACCATTTGATTTTCTTTTCTATCTTAACTTCCATTTTGCTTTTCCATCTTGAATGCTACTAATATTATTGATTTGAATTGTCATTTTAATTGTTTATATGTTGCTTTTCATGTTTTTACTGTAAGCCGCCCAGAGTAGATGTCTAAATGGGTGGGATACACATCTAATAAACAAACAAACAAACAAATAAATAAATAAATATGCCAAGAAACCTTTGAAAACATATTATCAATATTTAAAATGCAATTGCCATGTTCTGTATCTGATTTCATTTTTCCCCACCATCATAACCAGAACCACCGTACATAGAAACCCATCAAACTGTGGACTGTACTCTTTAATTAGACGATTGTTGTTATGTGCTACCAAATCACTTTTAATGTATGCCAACAATATGAATTATTGGCCTCCAAAAGGTGCCACTCTTAGCAACCTGCTCAGGTCTAGCAAACTAAAGGTATCAGCTTCCTTTATGAAATCAATCTGCATCATATCTGGTCCTCCATTTTTCTTTCTGCCTTCAGCTTTTCTCAGCATTTTTTTATTTTCCATTAAGTCTTATCTTTCCATGATCAGCCCAAAGTATGACGGTCTTGGGTTGCAATCAGACAGCGGTAAAGCATTTTATTTATTTATTTATTTATTTATTGGACTTATATACCGCCCCATAGCGCTACAAGCATGTGTCTGATCACATGGAAAAGGGCTGCTTTGTAGGGAGTTATCTCCTGGAAAGCAACCTTTCCATCTGGATCAAAAGAGTCTGGGTTGGGTATGGATCAGGCTGGAGTGCAATTTCCCCATACGTTGTGTGGCTTTTGGGGAAATGATTGCACTGGACCGCTCAACAAGTGATCCAAAATGCAATCTATTCCTTCAAGTGATCATAACAAAGATTTCCTTCCCTGTCTTAGGGAAAATAACAGGCTTATTTATGTTGGAGTGTACTTACCAACCATCAATGACTTTTGAATGACTATGAATTTTTGAATGACTATGACTATGAAGAGCCTTGTGGCGCAGTGGTTAAACCACTGTACTGCAGCTAAAACTGTGCTCACAACCTGGGGTTCAAATCCCAGGTAGCCAGCTCAAGGTTGACTCAGCCTTCTATCCTTCCGAGGTCAGTAAAATGAGTACCCAGCTCGCTGGGGGGGCAATGTGTAAACTGCATAATTAAATTGTAAACTGCCCAGAGAGTGCTTGAAGCGCTATGGGGTGGTATATAAGCAGCACGCTTTTTTTTTTAATAACCATCATTAAGATCGCTGTCTGCCATCTGCAAAGATTGTTAGCTACCCTGCCACTAATTGAGCAGCACATCATGCTGAACCTCTTACATTTCCAAATTCCTAATCTCTCCATCTAAGAACCTGTGTGGGTGTAAGAGAAAGAGTGACAGACTAGGACACAGGAGGTGCAGGTTATATCCCTACTTGGCCATGGACTCTCACTGGGAAGTGGCACTCGTAAAACTATTTCTTATATATTTCACATACCTGGAAAGTCCTATTAAGTCACTATAGGCAGAATGCAACTTGATGACATATGACATGCACACTCTCCCCAGAACTATATCAATATCTGACTAATGAAGCTACACTCAGAAGAAATGACTACAGTCCACTGAAGCGTATGCCAAATAAAATTTGTAAGTCTTAAATGTTCCACATAACTTTTTGTGGGATTCCACTGGGTGTTCAGGGGAGCTGAAAAGCTACAAAACAATCAACTGACCAATTAGCAGAATAGACCAGACATAGGTGTGAAACCAAGGTTTCATTTTGCTCAGCCAGCAAGTGGCATATGATGAGGGAAAAGTTATCAAATATGTTGTTGATGGTTTTTTTAAAAAATTATAAATAGAAAAAGTATAAGCCAACGATTTCCATCTGTCTTTCTAGTGATTGCCAACTGATGGATTTATTGAAGCCACTTTGATGTTTAAATAGAAATGTCATAAACATGTCTCCTAATACAGTATATTGCATTTTGGACTTGGAAAAGAGATGTGGCAGAGGGGCTTTCTCCTTTAGTAGTCCTAAAAGCAGTGTGGTGGTGGTGGTGGTGGTGGGGGAAATAGTGCAACCAAAACAAACGAAATGAAACTGTCTCCAAAGCATGACTCAGAGCTATTCATAGCTCCATAAAGCCAGCTGCAGCATCAGATACAGAAGGGTTCTGCCCGTATTATTATTTCAATTACCATCTGAATTAAAAGTTTGAGCTATGATCAGCCCACGTGGTGGAGAATAGGAGGGAGAAAATGCAGAAGAGCAAGGGATGAACAACAGGACTTGCTAGATGACACAGCCAACATTAAACATGGAAAAAGGTTACAACCCCCCCCCCCGCTGCCTCCAGCTTCTATCCCATCCTCTCCAAACACAGACACCCTAGCAGCTGAGCACAGGTATTGTTAGCTAGCTAGCGATGTTTGCATGGGTTCTTCATCTGGACATCAGCTGTGGGTTTTTTTAACAGAAGGCCCAGGACATTCTGCTGGCTGAGTGAGGCAGAGCAGTGTCTCCTCACCTCATCCTGGATACCAAAGCCAGCCATTGTTTTGGCATAAAGTTCCAAAAGCATCTCTTCCTTCCGGATAATAAAAATATAAGAATCCAATGACTAAGTAGCAGCCACAACTACTTGTATGGAGGCAATGGAAGGATGTAAAAAAAATGAACACTAAAGTAACAAACTAAGAATTTCCAGTCCTTCCACCTGCATGTCTAAAACAGCCATGTCATTCTGCCTAATGGTAGGCCCATCCCTGAAGGCCACTTTGAGAAGCAAGTCAAGAGGGTGAACAGCACTTCAAACCCAAATTTTAATATTTCCCAGCCCAGTTTTGTTATCACATACGACATTTTCTCTACATAATGTCTTCCTCTAAAGTGGTACCTCAGGTATCAAACAGCATCTGTCAAATGACCAGATTTGGATTGGGGCCTCCACCATGAAACTACTAAACATAATCTGGAAGTGATTTAGAGGATGGTGGCAGGCAATAGCCACAGGTCCGTTAAGGTAAATGGGATACTGCTGCATCTCATGCTTAAAATACCCTTAGCCAGTCGACGCCTTCTTGCCTCTTTACCACAGCTCGAGCCACGCCTCTTTCTGTGTGTGTTTATGTGTGTACAAATTTATGTACAGTATATCTCTCTCCCTGCTTTCCCTAGAAACATAGTGCAAAATATTAGTACAGAGTGGTGAGGTAAGGACCAAATGAGAAAGGAAAAATAAGGTGACAGTTACATTAGTAATGACTGGAAAATTGCCAGGACTGAACACTGAACATAATTCTCTCCCTCTCTGTCTGTCTTTCTCTCTCTTTCTCTCTCGGTCTCTTTCTGTGGCATAATAAAATGGACATTTTAAGTCTCACACTCCTTTCCCCCACAGTCATTGGGGTGCTTTTGGTTCATGTGTAACCTGTCATCTAGTCCAATTTCCCTGCCTCCTTTTTCCACCTCAAATACTAAGGCTTCTCAAAAAGAACCATTGCAAAGAACCAACAGGCAGCCTAGACAGGCCTATAATCTGAGACTCACTTTTTATGAGCATAATCCCCATGGAATGCTACAAGACTCACTTCCTGTACGTTTTTACTCATGCACTGAAAGTGATACTCAGGACTAGCTATTAGATGGCGTAAAGTAGCCTTAGTATCTGAGGTGGAAAAAGGTGGTATGTCTTGGAACACCACAAAAATGCAATAAAAATTCAATCACTTATCTTTAACCTATCTTTTTTTTTTTACTCTATTGAGCATCTTAGGTTAAGGCAGTTAAATATTGTGTTGTACAGTTTCTACAGACAGTTTGGAATATAGTCTCATTTCTTTAATTTGGCATAAATGCAATGAAAAAAGTCAACTATACATATACAGTAAATAGCACTGCAAGACAGTAACTTGGGTGGAATAATTTATCGTTCTGCCATGCTCCTGTGAGCGCAACACTCCGACTCACATAAGAAGCACTTCATATAAACTATTGTTTGTGTGAAATCAACATTTGTTTGCAGCAGTTCTTGCAAACACCTTCTGATAATTTAAACTATATATCAAAAATATAGCCATGAGTATAATATTTGCTAGGAGACCCAAATGGATTGAATATGGAACAACTGATGGATATAGAACAACTGATTGGTTCAAAATTAGGAAAAGAGTATGACAAGACTGTATATTGTCTCCCTGCTTATTTAACTTATATGCAGAATACATCATGAGAAAGGCAGTACTGGATGAATCCCAAGCCAGAATTAAGATTGCCAGAAGAAATATCAACAACCTCAGATATGCAGATGATACCACTCTGATGGCAGAACGTGAGGAGGAACTAAAGAACCTCGTAATGAGGGTGAAAGAGGACAGCGCAAAAAATGGTCTGAAGCTCAACATAAAAAAAATAAGATCATGGCCACTGGCCCCATCATCTCCTGGCAAATAGAATGGGAAGATATGGAGGCAGTGACAGATTTTATTTTCTTGGGCTCCATGATCACTGCAGATGGTGAATGCAGCTATGAAATTAAAAGATGCCTGCTTCTTGGGAGGAAAGTGATGGCAAACCTAGACAGCATCTTAAAAAGCAGAGACATCACCTTGCCGACAAAGGTCCGCATAGTCAAAGCTATGGGTTTTCCAGTAGTGGTGTATGGGAGTGAGAGCTGGACCATAAAGAAGGCTGACCGCCGAAGAATTGATGCTTTTGAATTGCGGTGCTAGAGGAGACTCTTCAGAGTCCCCTGGACTCAAAGGAAATCAAACATATCCATTCTGAAGGAAATCAACCCTGAGTGCTCACTGGAAGGACAGATCCTGAAGCTGAGGCTCCAATACTTTGGCCATCTCATGAGAAGAGAAGACTCCCTAGTAAAGACCCTAATGTTGGGAAAGTGTGAGGGCAAGAGGAGAAGGGGACAACAGAGGACGAGATGGTTGGACATTGTCATTGAAGTTACCAACATGAATTTGACCCAACTCCGGGAGGCAGTGAAAGACAGGAGGGCCTGGCGTGCTCTGGTCCATGGGATCATGAAGAGTCGGACATGACTTAACGACTAAACAACAACAAGGAGACCCAACATTGCTCATAAACTGGCTTTGGAGTTGCTCATTTATAAATAAAGTTATGTGGTGATTCATGTAACAACGTTTACTAGTAATCTAGATATTAGGAATCTTCTGGTGACCAAAAGTAGGATGATTCACTAGCAGTGATGGAATTAAGTAATGCAGCTGCAGTTAATAACTAGATCATTTCAGAGATGCTTTGCCACCAATTAAATGTTACAGAATGTTCGATAAACCAAGAAGGTTGGAATTCATTGTGCTTAATGGCGACATCCCTTTCCACAAAGCCTCATGTTGGCTTTTAACACAGAATAATTCCAAATAGCTCACAAAGCCAACTACATGGGTATGTGTTTGAAAAGACAAGGCAGCAAACATCAGGAAGAGAAAGACTTAATGCCCAATCCTTGAAGAGAACAACATTGGTAGCTGGGGACATAACTATTTTCCAGCAAATTAGGTAGTTATAAGCATTTGGAGGGCATTCATTCATTAGAAGACACCTAGTCTTCCTGCAGATATTACACCAACCTTCTCCAACAAGTTGCCCTCCAAATGTGTTTGCAATGCTAGCTGAGCATGATTGAGATTGTCGGGGTGTTGTTGGAGATTACAACATGGACAAAGGGTGTACTGTAGAGGTGATAGTACTGGTAAGGCTAACCTGACTCGTCAAGGTGAACTTGAAATACATGATTATTCCTTGGAAACAGTCATGACATACTTCAATATTTATCACTTGCAGAGCTATCTATATCTGTGTGACCATTGCACAGTGCTCTATGCCCCCTTCCTCAGAACTTGCATAGCCATGCTCCTCTGTGCATGGCTAGGCACAGAGGAGACCTTTCTGTTACAATGATGCAGGAGCACAAGGGGCTTTTTTATACTGAGGTCTGCACTCACTAGGGTAAGGGAACCTGGTGTGGTTTTGCAAAGAAACAGCAGGATTAGAAAAAAAAAAGAGAACAAGAAGAGCCACCAATTCATGCTTCTCTCTCTCTCTCTCTCTCTCTCTCTCTCTCTCTCTCTCTCTCTCTCTCTCTGCCATACCTTTATCCCTCATCTCTTTCTTTCTCTCTCTCACTATAGTGAACTTCTGGAGAATAAATTGAACAATATGTTATGCTGCCAAGGTTTGTCAGGTCTCAAAGTGCCAGCTGAAGGCTCAGGGAATTGTTCTGTTTCTTCACACTTTTATTCTTGTCAGTAAGATGGCTTTGAATCGGCACCCAGTTTCACGTACTCGTAGTTGGTGTCAAGGTTTTTAGGCTCACCATGGATATGTCTCTTTGTGTGCAACGTAAATGTGAAGTTTTAGTAGCTGTGTTAGTCTGTGCAGGTATATCAGGCAAAAGTAAAATAAAAGAGACAAAAGACACCTTAAAGACTAACTGCTATATTTTAATCTGAGCTTCAGCACATTATCACTGGATAGCTTAGTGGTTTAGATATGTGGTTGTCGAGCCAGAGATTGTGGTTTGATTCCATACTGTGCCTCCTGGGATAAGAACCAGCCTATATGGCTTTGGCCAAGCTGCACAGTCCCGGGGTGTCCCCAGAAGAAGGGAGTGATAAGCTGCTTCTGAGTATGCTCTACCTGGAAAACCTTGGAAAGGGTCACCAGGGGTTAAAATGGACTTGATGGCACATAATTTTTATTTATTACTATCACATTAATCAATGTGAAGGTGTCTATATGTGTGTAACATCAGTGCACCAAAAAAACCAAGCGCCTCACTACCTGGTTAGCCTCACCTTATATATATATTTTAGGTTCATTTTTCCAGATTCTTCTAATATCTGACTCCATAATCAGCTGATCCAGAATCAGTTCTACCCCCCCTCTCAATCCTTACCTAATCCACCTATGTGACATGACAAGGGCTAAGGTTGTGACCTTGAATCTCAGGGAAGAATATTCTTTTGGCCTGAAACCCACCCCTGCTCTCTGTACGATCAGCATGTAAAAGCAATAAATTCATTGCTCCCTTTTAGTGAAGGATGATCTTCTTGTCCTTTATTACACTCTCCACTTCGCTTCTATATACGTACCACAAGAAGAAGCTCTTTGTGACACAATGATGAGCTCATATCTCCCATTTATATATACAGTATTATGCAGCAAAGTATTTTGAAAGAAACAGAGACTCCAGTAGCAAAGACATTTTGGAAATAAGCAAACAACCTTATGATGAGAACACAAATACTTATCCATGTAATGCTTTCTGACCAGCAAATGTTAAGCCTTACAAAACAGGCGATCAGTGCTGAATTTCTGCACATTTAAGCTACAGTTTAGAGCATCAGATAGACAAAGACCGCCTCTCCTAGATTACAGCATGAGCCAGTGCGACTAATTTTCACAGACACTTCTACCAGGGCAACGCTGAGGACCCTCAGAGCCAGATATTTTAGAAACAGAACTGCTGCTGGCAGTAGTGGTAGATTCCTCTTTTGGCTGGGTGGTGGAAGAGCAGAGCTGCCTCCAATGGACATATACCCACCCAAGTAAACTCCAGAAAGGGGATAGAGTGATTGAAACACGGTTTAAGAATACCAGTTCATTTAAAAAAATCACTCATATTTACAGTTATATCTAATTTTACACTGTGTCATTTGGAAAGTTCTTTTTCATGCTGCAAAAATTGTTTCATGCAGTGCCTTAAAGAAAGAGGTATGCCCAGAAAATTTGCTAGTCTCCTAAAATCAGGTCAGCACCAAACCCCATGAGATAATCAAACTCTAAACAGCAAAATCGTTGCCAGACCCACTTTCTCTCTGCTTACTATTATTGATGGGGAAAGATAAACAATTAGAAAGCTTCTGCCATTGATTTATGTTTGTGCACACATGTATATGGACTAGGATGGTCAGCTACACATGACTAAAAAATAGGCTATGCAGCACCAAAGAAGAGGGCAAATGAGGACACTGATGGGCATAAAATGCTGATTTATACAGAGGAATGCAAAATTAGAAATAATTTTAAATCACTTAGAACTACAATACATCCCAGTATAGGAGACAGTTACTAGGCAGGGCTGGCCTGGGATAAATAGCACCACAGATGAAAAGTACCTTGAGCATCACCCCATAGATTAGCAGGGCTGTCCAGAGGGTTTGTTTAAGAAGCCTGGGGCAGGTGTGACGTAGGGGGCCTTGCTGCTGCCACACCCAAGGATCTGTATACATGTCTATACAAAGTTGCGTTCCACTGGTTTTTGCCCAGCACAAATGAAATCAACCTGGAGATCGGAAAAGGAAACCTACTTTAAAGCTAACTGGAGGCAGATTTTTTTTAATTTTTTATTTTTTTGTAATTAGAAGAAAAAGGATTAGAAAAAGGTTACAACAACTTCACGAAAAAAAAAGTTACAATTTGCCAACCTAGCTCATTGTGGAAAGTAATTTTTAAAAAGTGGTGCCCCCTTCAAAGGCATTTGTTGCGACACAGACACGCCCACGTTGAATTTTGTGAACCCTGCTCAGTACGGCATGCCAGGCTGACTCCCCTCCTTGTTCATTCTTGCAGCCAGCCCCAGACTCGTGTGCCTGCTGAGTTGGCTGTTCAGCTGCTCACGGTGGATGTCTGGTTTCAGACAATCCTCAATCTGCCTCATGATGGCTTTTTATCTTTAAAACTAACAGGGGCCGTTTTCTGTGCATCCCTTCAAACGGATGCATTTTCAAAACAAGGACTAACCTTTGCAGCCCTTCAAACAGCAGAGTGTTCTACATGAAAGAAGATGTATATAACTATTTGTTTATTTGTTTGTTTCTTTGTTTGTATATTTAGCTATCTTCATATGGACTCACTGTACTCCTGTAGGGGACTTTTGTATCCAAAGAAGAACAGAAAGTGAGAAGTAATTAGTGAAAGAGAGAGTTAACAGAACATTAAAAGCTACAAAAGTGAGAACAAGGACTTTGATAGGCTTAATGTTTTTCCTTTTCTGTACTCATAAAGGGATCTTTTTCATCAAGATAGGCAATATCATAGCAGGTTTAAAATGGACTGTGCCGTGTGCAGCTAAATGCTGTCATATGGAAAAGATCGGTCTCTTTTTAGTTTTATACCGCAACTGTTCCTTATCTTTCAAACCTTTCAGAGATGCAGATATAGCACAGATGTACAGGGTCACATCTTCAGCTGGAATCAAGTCATGCTATCCTACCTATATCAATTGTTAGCAATCCCTGGCTCATACTTGCAATCATGCTCGGCTTTTTAAATTACCTTTACAGGAAACCAAGGCCAGGAAAAGGAGCAAATGGCAGATTGTCTGCTGCTTCACATAGAAAAGTAGGTGGTAGTCTGAGGAGAGAGGTAAATTTATTGGATTTTTTAGCGGAGTAGATTTTATTTTTGGAATCACCATCTACTGAAAACAATGAGGGAGGGAAATGGGTTTAAGCTAGCCTTTTGAATGCCTTTTAGTGCGACAAACGGGCCATAGCTCTGGCAGGTCCAAAGCTATTCTTCATGTTCTGTCCCTCCTCTATCTTCAGAACGTTTCACAATGGGATCACCTCTGTCCTATCTTAACTCCCTCCGGTGAGCATATCTGGGAACTAGGATGGCATCAATGCAGTTTTTCATTTGTAGCATTCACTATAAAAGATAAGACATTGTACTGAAATTTGGCAGTCCTTAGAAGACATTACAATCTTGTCTCCAAAAGCTGCACATGAATGCTGAACTTGAGCATCTTTTCAAGTTACATTTGAACTCAACATTTGATCTGTATTATCTGCACTAAAAAGTATGGGCACCTGTGTGGGTGTTACATCAAACAGTATTAGTATAAAGAGAGAGAGAAATATTTCCCACAAACACAATGAGAGACATCTAGACAAAGATGGTAAAAGCCAAAGCCAAAATAGGAAGCTGCACCAGGATAACATTCCCATAATGTTTTAAAATCCATGTCTTTATCAAGGAAAGCTCTTAACTTTTGCAGAAGTTGAAGTGAAGAATTTCCCTTTACAGGGCACATATCAAAACAGTTTTGGAACAAATGTATTGGTTCATTTTCTTTCAAAAAAAAAAAAAAAACCCAACAACTCAAATATATCCTCTAGGACAGTGCTGGTCAGTAGAGATGGTTACAAGGAGAATTGGTGCTAACATCCTTACTTTAAAATTGTAATTTTTTTAAATGTAAGAATACATTCTGTACACAGAACACTTAGGCTCTCCTCTTGCAGACTATTGGTTTTATTTCAGAGCAGGAGTGGCCAGCTCTGTCAAGACTGCATGCGCACAAATGTGCATGCGCACAGACACAGAGGTTGCATTCTGACCAGAAATTCTCAGAAAACAACAACAACAACAACAACAACAACAACAACAACAACAACAACAACAACAACAACAACAAAAGCAGAAGTGCCTCAATGGTCACTACTAGTTTTCGGTTTTGGATTTTTGGGGATGGAGGGTTTCCAGAACCCACTCCAATTGGAATAAACAATCATTCTTGGAGGTTTCCACGTGTGGGGAAATGTTTTTTGTAGGGAAAGCTATTCAGGTCTGGGGGAAGGGAATGGGGGGGGGTTGTTGTTGTGGGGACATATGGAACATTTTTGCAAAAATGCCCAAGGAAAGCACATGGAGCCCACCGACTGCATTTGGTTTTAGAACTTTGGAAGTTGTATTAAAATAATCTTCAGGGGTTTCTGAAGAATGTGTCTCCTATGAGGAATCTCTCCCAGATTCACACTGGAAATGTCGGGGATCCTGAACCTGGGGTCTTCTGCACATGAGACATATCTTCTACCAGTGAACGACCCTCCTAAGATATGGAGAAGTGTCTCTTCCTGCATGATTTCCCGCTTCAGAAAACAGTATACAGTATGTCCTTGACAAAGGTTTCCACATTTATTCTGGGAAGCCTTCTGTGTCCAAAAACTGAATAACAGGATGAAGATCAATGTGACTTCTAGTGGCTGTATGATTTACTGGTTAAACCTGCAAAAACCAAAACAACCTTTAACAGCCCACTGAGGGAATAATCGTATGCCATCTTTTTACCCTGTAAATGTATCCAGAACTGAACACAAACTCTGATGAGCTGTTCAAAAGCAATTTTAGAAGCATTTTAGATACATTTATTTAGTTTTTACTGTAACTTAAGAGAATTCCTCAACCACCATGGTAAGTGGCTATGATGGCTGGGGTAATATTGGAAGCCTTATGGCGCATAGGCACCTTGTGTGGCACAGCAGTTAAAGTGCAGTACTGCAGCCAAAATTCTGCTCACAACCTGGGTTTAATCCCAGGTAGCTGGTATTAGGTTCACTCAGTCTTCTATCCTTCCAAGGTTGGTAAATTGAGCACCCAGATTTTTTGGGAGGGGGAAAGGGCAATATATAGCCTACATAATTAAATTGTAAACCATTCAGAGAGTGCTTTAAGTACTACTAAGCAGCACACTTTGCTTTGCTTCAAGACAGAAACTTTTTCAAGTTCTGTTCATAGTGCTAACTTTGTCAGATAAATTATCTCTCTTTTTGCATTGCATGGATGCACCAATAATTAATACATTTGTTTTTTCCCCACCAGACCTGGAGAGGCAATAATATGTTTGTGTGGCAGTAGTATAACTCCTCAGCAGACACAAAGGAGTCTAGCTGTGTGTTGACAGGAACAAGTTATTCTTACAAAACAAATTAGCTTTAGCAACAGCTGAGGAAACTGTATATTTATGAATAAAGAACAGACTTCTAAGATACAAGTGATCTTTTTTTCCCCGTAACCCATAAACCATAACTACCCTGTTTCCCTAAAAATAAGCCCTAACCTGAAAATATGCCCTAGTGTGATTTTTCAGGATGCTCGTAATATAAGCCCTACCCCCAAAATAAGCTATAGTTAAGTGAAACCCCACCCTCCACCATTGTGCAGCAACCAGAAGAAGATGACATGACTGTATTTGAATAAATGTAGATTGTTTTACATGAAAAAAATACAACATCCCCTGAAAATAAGCCCTAATACATTTTTGGAGCAAAAATTAATATAAAACCCTGTCTAATTTTCAGGAAAACATGGTTGTAGCATTCACCCTTGTTACGCAATAAGTTATGAATTATTCGTGGTATATGTTAATGTGGTTAAGAGGCGGGTCTGAGTGAGATGTTAAAAGGTGGAGCCTGAGAGAGAAGAAGGGAGAGAGTCTGTGTGAGGAATCAGAGAGAGAAGCATAGTTTGGGGTCTGAGGAGTGATTAGTCTGAGTGTAAACCGTGATAATAACTACAGAAGGTTAATATTGAAGCTTGATGAAACTTGAAGATTGTGCTTATGAATTGTTCCAGAAACCAACTGTAATCAATAAACCTGTTCTGTTAACAAGTCAGTACTGAATGGACCTTCATCTTTTCTAAGTAAAGTACGTTGATAAGGAGATCAACTGGTGGCAGTGTGTCAAGAGGAGTTTTGGGTTTGCCTTTGTGAGCTCTGTATTTAGTAAGACAAACAGGGGCCACAAGGGCGAACACCACAACGTTATATGCCAGTATGGACAGGCCTGCAGTTTCAGACTATGGTACCCCACTCTCTGCCATACTCCTAATTGCATTGTGGGCCCAAATGCATACACCAGCGTACTCTCTTCTACCTCTCTGGCCACTCACCTGTCTATGAATCGCCACCAATGAAAGCACAAGACATACACAGCCACTTCTGCACTGAACAAGTGAGATTTGCTGTCATCTCAAAATGGGCAGAGATAGACGCCCGAGCTTTAAAATCTTCTGAGGGAACAATCACAGAAATGTTTGTCCCAGACTGATTTGAACTTCTCTGTACTGGATCCTGGCATTTAAATCACTGCTGCAGTTCACACAGGAATATTTAATTATCCTAGGGAGGTCTGTTTCAAGTGTTCACACATCACACAATCCTCCTTCTCCTTCAACCTTCTCTTCTTTATCAGCACCTTCTCTTACCCACTCCTTTTGCAGGCATTCAAATTCCTCCTCTTAAAATAACGTTTAGCAAGTGAAGTAGCCACAAACTGATAAGACATGGTAAGAATTTGAGTTAGTGTTGTATCAATGTAGTGTTATAGCACTAAACTAGGAGTAGAAATACAATTTACAAACTATTGTAGCTGTAGTTCCTGCCAGCGCAAACAGAAGGCAGGCAGAAGGAGTAGGGTTCACTCCCACACCGCACCCACACATCATCAGTGATGTCATCCGGATGTGCCTAGTAACAGCTCTGAAGGACTAATACAGGCCAAGCCAAAAAAAGGACAAAATAATGCGAGTGGAAATACCACCAAAACAAAAAACACAAGACCTCCCAGGTGGACAAAATATACTGTATACTCATGCCAAAGGATTGGATCTACTTACAATTAGCACCAATGTTGTGTGGTTGACGGAATAAATGTCAAAAAGAACAGTGAGAAACATGGCATGAACAGCAGGACAAACACCTGTCTTATTGCTCCCTTGGACACGAAAATTAAGCTTTCTCTTTCTCCGGGGCTACATGCCCTGATATTTTTTTTCCTTTCCTGAAAAAGCTGAGCAATGAGTCTTCTGCTAGTACCTTGAGACCTGGCTACTTTCATCACACCCAGAACTTGGATTCAGTTACTACCCAGCTATGAGTTCACTGGGGGTGGGGTTTTCAGCAAGTATTTACTTTACTTTATTAGTATTAATTTGTACAATGGAAACAAGTAAGAATTAACCTCATAAGACTGCTCTAGAGTACAGAAGCCTGGTCTATCCTATCCATGCATTGCAACTCGTGCTCCTAATTCTAACTGGGATAAAAAAAGAAATAGGGACAAAAAGAAAAGGTGCAAAAGTCATTGGCTTTATTTTCTTTGCCTTTTGCATGTTTTGCTACATTTATTTTTTTTTAAATGTTGCTATTGTTTAAGTTCAGTTGAACCATAAATAGGAGAGCAGAAAGCCTGAAGCTGACCATGAAAAGCACTTGGAAAGGCAAACAGAGAAACATGGATAGTACTATTTTCATTATATTACTTATTTCTAAAAATGTTCATTTATACATATAATTAATGCATGCAAATCAATGCCTTCTTTTATTCTTTTTACTGTCTATATATTGTTTCTCTTTAACCTGTCCCATACACAGGGCCTGGGATGTGTTCTTGCATTAACTAATTCCAAAATTAGACTGTCCTGTAGCACCACCAAAATGACACAAGAGATTTAATGTTGTGGGTTTTGGGGTCTGTGCCAGTGAGAAGAAACAAGAGATTGCAGGCACAGGTTTCAGTACTGAAAAACAGAGAAGAGAGATGGCAAGAGAAAGGAAGAAAAAGACAGGGACAATAACAGAGAGGTCAAACGATCTCCTTTCCATAGTTTTCATGATCTCCCATTCTCTCTTATGTTCACCCCATCTCTTTCCCTTCACATGACCCCTTTTTCTTCCATCTCCACTAGCATTACTCTGTAAATTTTTCCCCTCCTCTATCATTGTTACTATTGTCAGAAGCTATATGCAGTAGGTCACATGCTTGATGACTCACCCCTTCTGGAGGTACCACAGAGAAGACCTTTCAAATCCTCATCCGGCACCTAATTCTCACTTGGGTGAACCTCTGCTATATAAAGCATACAGTGATTAAATGGCTGCCATTTCACCCCTCAAGAAACAGATCCCGGACTGCATCACGGAAGCAGCCCTTCTCGCTTTGGCAGATCTCAAGGGAACAAGAACTCTACCCGTCAATAAATTGTAAGCTAAGATGCCATTTAGATTTCAATTCACAGGGAAAAGTACAGTCATTCTCAATGAAGTGCAAGAGTAGGACCTCTGAGGTGTTTTTTTATTTTCCAGATCAAACTGCAACAAGCAGATTGGAAATGTTGAAGAATATTTGTTATCCCAAAGAATATCCCAAAGAATGTTTGGGATTTTTAAAGTTTCATAATTACCATAGCAATGTGTCAAACAATCTCCCTTGGTTTTAATTTTTTTACAGCAAATGGTTTCATGCCTTTGATATGTATACTTAGGAGCTATTTAATTGCTTAAAATAGTTACCATGTACAACCAGCAAGTTGCTCAGAACAGTAGTTAATTCTGGGGAATACCCACATGCGATCTGAAACTGAAGTGGTGGGTGGATATGGTCCCCTATCCCCACTAGAGAACAATCTTGACCTTAAAAATCACATTGCTATCCTGCCCTTCTCTAATCTGCAGATCTCCAGAATATAATTCAAATCCTCCAATTTTTCCTGGTTAGTCATGAGCCATGAAAGACAGCAGGCCTCAGTAAAAAAATTACTCTGCCATTTAATTACTACCAAGTACATAGCAACAATAGTGTAGATACCATTTAAAGTTTAACATTGGTGGGTGGGAGAAGCTGAACCCTGCCACTGTTAATGTCAGTTAGAACCCAAGACTTGTACATGGAGACAGTGAGAAAAATAATAGGGTTCACTGTGATCTCACATAAGGCATGGATTTAACTGCTGGCACCTGATTCTGTATTTAATACCCAATAAAAGCTCTTCCCATGGACTGGTACCCAATTTGCTGTGGCAACAATACAACCCATTCTGAGTTACATAGTCAAAACTTCATCAATGGAATTTCAAGAGACAGCTCAAAAGTTAACTAGTCCTCCGACTTTCATGTACTATGTTCCTTTTTTAATAATACTGTACACATTTCCTTCATCTCCACCTTGCTATTTCATATTATCAAATCCTCATCCTGTACAGGCTAGATTATTTTCTGCCAGACATCACACCATGAACTTTGTCTCACTGCACAATATTTATCATGGTGTCATGCACAAGGGAGCTAAATGGAGATAGATTTGCTTACAATGCACCACCAACTCAATTCCTCTTTAGGCCAAATTCCCTCTCATCTTCCATAAATAATTGCAGTGTCATTGTTGTGTTACTATCAAAGTGCGCATTTGGCCCTATGACATATCCCGAAGGCTTTACCGGCTAGCGACTGGAACTTTGTGATCAATAATTCCATATTAAATGGTTGCAGTCTGTGAGGCTGTCTTTCAGTCTAACACTCTATATATACACATCACCCCTAATATCTAACTAGAATTTTACTACCAGACATGCTAATTGATAGCTCTAATTATTTGCCATTATAAAATAAAACATAAATTTATTTTATGGGCAGACATCTCTACCTTTAGATTCCTGCAGTGTTGTCCTATAAACTGAGGTTCTAAACCAGATGTGGGCAGATGTGGTTCTTTGTATTTTCAGCCTGTAAGATTGGACTGTAGCCCATTTCTTCAGTGTCTTAGATAAAATAAAATTTAAATCTCTCAGGTGCTACAAGATTCTTTGTGGGTTTTTTTTGCTTCAGTGGACTATAACTGACTCCTTGGAAATTTAATTCCACATGGATTTAAGAGGAAATAAGATTATCTATGCTCAAATCAATCCAGCTTTGATCTTGGGTTTGATATTGAAATTACCTTGAACACTTTGATGGATTACATTTTGGGGAACTAAAATGAGGAGAGTGTAATGCAGGGACTACTTCTTAAACTCTTTGCAGATCTTTATACCATTCACCGCGATATTGTGCTAGGCCATCTGTGAAGACTGTGCATCAGAGACGCAGTGATATGGTGGTTCTGCCCTTCCCTGTAGGGTCAGTTTCTGAAAAATCAAGAAGTAGCATTGCCTTTGCGCTTTTGGGACCAGCAGGGACTTATCTTATCCTGAATATTTTAAAATATCTATATGAAGGTGTTGTATGAAGTCAACAGGGAATCTGGACCAAGATGTCAGTAGTATACTTATAATATCCACTTCTTCTTTTCATTTTGGCCAGATGAGGCTGTGCACATTAGAACAAGTCTCTGGATTCATAGAGGGCTTGATAAGAGCCAGTACACTGAAGATGAGTTCAAAAAAGATGGAAACTCTGTGAGCATCTTCTGGGAACTAGATGTTCCACCTATCCTTGCAGTCTCTCTGGAAAGAATGGGGATGTAGCTAGGAACTTCTCCCTGATCCGTCACTTGAACTCCAACAGCCCTGGTGACTAGGAGAGTCTTATGACTTAGCAGTAACCTGAACAACATGGCAATTTATGTGCTAGTTGTCTTCCAAGTATACATACATGGCGCTGCCTTAAAATGATTTGGAGGTTTCTACTGGTGTAGAATGTGGCAACCAAATTATATCTGGCACAGTCTTGTGGAATTACACTATCACAATTCTCTCTCTGTGTGTGTAATTACACTATCACAATTCTCTCTCTCTCTCTCTCTCTCTCTCTGTGTGTGTGTGTGTGTGTGTGTGTGTACTGTGCCTTCAAGTTGGAACCACCTTATAGCAACTCTAATAGGGCTTTCAAGGTGAGATATTTAAGGCATGGTTTTACCAGTTCCACTCCCTCAGTGAGTTTCCATGATCCAACGGGAATTCAGAATCTCTTCTCCAGAGTCCTAGTCTCTCACTCTATCTAATACACCACACAGGGAACACCACTGAATTCTGGTACCTGCTTTTGAAGCTAAATGTGGCTTCAGACCCAGATAGCTGAAGGACTGCCTCTATCTACCGTATATCAGATTTATGTCTTAAGATTGTCAGGGTGACTTGTGGCCAAAGTGTATGTGTATGAGGGGGTCCTGCCTCAAATTTGGGGAGAGAGGTGTTCCTTCTACTACAGTCACATATTTCAGTACTTTGGAGGAGTGGCTGTTCCTGACCGTGCAATCATTTTAATGAAAAGTAAGCACATCTCACTAGTCCAGATACTTTAAATAGTTGATACATTCATTTTGTTTAATTAGATCCACTGCTTTTTCTGCATTTTATTATACTAGTTTTTTAAAAATTATATACTTCTATGACAGTTACTGACCCTGCTTTTGTACAGCACATGGGAATCTTACAAAGATGAAAAGCAGTTTTAAAATATTTTTCATAAATAATAAAAACTTTTACACCTTGTGTATGAAAGGATGCCAGGCATTCAAAATCCCTCCTTCTGATTAAATAAGCAGTCCATGTGCATAGATACATACCAGATGTCTTCTCAGCTCCCCTCTCCCAACATCTGATATGGTTTCATCTTCTTTAAATAAATGCTGGATTGTGAAGTTATTTTCTATAGACCATATACTATCTGAACATTCATATCTGCTGCCATTATGATCAACTCAGCATTGAATCAGTGGATGATCTTGGCATGGCAGAACAAACAGACAAGTGGCATCAATACAGTATAAACAGTGGCTGTCTGATTATAAGGAGCAGCATGGAATAGTATGGTGTCAAAAGCAAAGAGAGAGAAAGATGGGAAAAAATGCTGTTGTCCCATTCTTCCAGAGTCCTGTGAGCAATTCCCTATAAAACACCTCTCCCAGGAACATCATGCTCCAATCATTTCCAAATAATTACTCTGAAAACTGCACAATTAAAAGCTGTGCTAAGGAAAAGCTGCCAAGAGCAACTGGAAGAAAAATTAAAAGCTGTATTAAAAACATGTTCTAAAATCAAACTGTGACTGAGAGAACCTGACAAAGTAAGGCAAGCAAATGTTCCTGAGTCTGAACAAGTAAAAACAATGACATGTCTTGCGGCATCTTAAATCCTAACAGATTTGAAATAATAGCGTACGGTTTTGTGGATCAGAGTTCACAAGAGAAGGTTTTGTTGTAGATTTTCCTTGGGGTTTCAGTGCAAAAAAGTAAACTTGAGTTGGTTCCGGTACTGTCTGACATGAATACACACAGAGACACTTCCCTATTTACAGTGGCTTATTGGGCATTAGAAATGCATTCGTTCCACCAATACAAACACATTGTGCATAATGAACAACTAATATCTCTTACCTGGTATCCGGTCAGCTTATTCACACCTGAGTCCTGCAAATCCAGTTTTCAAGGGAAAGAAAAGAGAGAAAATTTCCTGTGCCTTATCCAAGTTAAATTTCCTGAATTTGTGAGGTTGTACCTCTGAATTTGTTCCCTCTCCTGGTCCATCTCTTTTCCCTTTTTTCCAAGGAGTTCAGTTTTCTGCTCAGGTTTCTTACAGTTCCTCCTGCTTTGGGTCTTGATTCAACTTTCATTCACTGCCTTCTTTGCTCCTTCTCTCTTTCTGTACTTTTCTGATTTTAATACATTGTGTTGTAAAGACTTCTCATCCTTAGATTTACAGGTCAAGCAAGGGGTCTTGAAATACTACTTTTCTAGCTAGAATACCTCTTTTCCCTTCTCCTTCTGTTTTACACTCCTGCTGTTTAATTCAGTGTTTCCAGGATCTCATTCTTCCTCTTTTCTCCGTCTCTCTCTCTCTCCCCCTCCCTCTCAAATTGCTTGTTTTCCCTGTTCTCTGATTGCTGTTCACTGTGTAGCTGAAAAGTCAGTAACTCTGCTAGAATACAACAGCCTTCTACTACTTTAACCCATCCCTGTGTGTGATCTCAGAACCATGGATACCCGTCGCAGAGGCAGCAATGAGAAAAGAGAGGCGTGCAAGCCAAAACGATGGAAACATGAATAACAACACATGGGGCTGGCATGCAGAGCCCCGGGCATCTTTGCACAGGGCACGGTGGCCTGCAAATGTTTGATGTCCATTCCAAAACACAGATAACAAGCAGTCCCAGAGTTTTGTTCTCTCCCTAATACTGTTGCATCGTGATCCTGTTTCAGAAAAGGAAAATTCAAATTCTTCTCTATTTCCAGAACTTTCATCATCCGTCTCCTGTAGTGGCTTTAACATAGAGGACCTATCCACAATCATTTGGTCCCTGTAGCAGAAAGCAGGGCCTGAGCAGAGAAAGGGGGCTCTTTCTAAATTTTGGCTGCGAGATCCCCTCTTATTCAGACTACAGGCTGCAACTCCCAATGCCACCCCCACACTCACACACAATCAACCATTAAACTTAAGGCACACTCTTCCAGGAAGTTTTCTTGTGGTCATTTTTTATTGACTCAGCATAGGCCTTTGTTGACAGCTGCACAGGCCTTTCTATTAGGCAGAATGAGATGGGTGGATGATTCAGACAACAGAATTTTGATTGCATGAAAAGCCAGCAAATCATTATTCTATCTATCTTATGCAGCAGAAAAGGAATTTGTAAAATTTTATGCCTCGGATGCTAAAATACCTGTGTTGGCCTTGGGTGGGATATACCTTAGGCAGGGGAATCATAACGTATTGCTTGGCTTATACTGTAGTTTGAAGCTATGAAATGCCTTAGGCTTATCCTGCTTATAACAAATGATTTAATAGTATGCTGGATATAAAGTACTGTAGTACACATACTTTAATCTTAAAAAAAATCCACAATCTTTTGCTGCAACTGTACACACACACACACACACACACACACACAAATAAATAAATAAATAAATAAATAAATAAATAAATAAATAAATAAATAAATAAATAAATAAATAAATAAATAAATAAATCTAAATACATTCATTTCATAGCTATATTCATACATCAGTCATATACTTATAACATATTCTGGCATTATAGACGGTATAAATCCTGATTATGCAGACATTTGGCATACTCTTTTTGTATGGAGGGTCTTTAGTTGTTATTTTGACCATTAAAAGTAACGGTATCAGATATATTTTCCCACCTTCTGCCTGTGTTTACTATGTCAGACTCAGAAAGCATCTGACTCCACTATGATGAAGTTTGTTGCAATCATTGTAGAAACCTACAAGCTACTGGGAGAAGCAGTTCCTGCCTATCTAGAGATCTGCTACTCAACCTCCCTTTAAGGCAGTGGTTCCCAACCTTGGATAACCCAGGTGTTCTTGGATTGCAGTTCCCACAAATGACAGCCAGCACAGCTCGTGATGAAGGCTCCTGGGAGTTGCAATCCGAGAACAACTGGGTTACCCAAAGTTGAGAACCACTGGTTTAGGGGAATATCTTATTGGTGGAGATTTGCAGGGTAAAGAATCAGGAACCTATTGCTTTTCTTGGGTTTCTGTGGATGCTATGAAGGTTGGAGAGACAGCAGTTTCTCCTTCCTTGACCCCAAGAAAACATTTATGATCTTCATCTCAGAGTTTTAGCATCAAGAGAGATGAAAATTGAGAAGACTGAAGTTGTGGTTTGGATGGACTAGCAGAGGCCTTAGAACCAAAAGATACAATACTCTTCTAGATGATGCCTACAACATGAGGGAACTCTTAGATTGGTCCTGGGATTGTTCTCCTGTGTCCCTCCGATTGCAAGGGAGGGAATTAGTGAATACACAAACCAGAGCAGTGTGGTGAATGCCATTTCTTCTTCCTCTCTCTAGAGCACTGGCCCTCAACCTTGGGCTTCCAGATGTTCTTAGACTACAACTCCCAGAAGCCTTCATCACCACCTCTGCTGGCCAGGATTTCTGGGAGTTGAAGTCCAAGAACATCTGGAGGCCCAAGGTTGGGGACCACGGCTGTAGAACCACTCTGCTATTATACAGGTATGACAATATTAATAGACATACAGTATCAAATATTCACTGCCTGTATCCATTATTGAATCCTATGCTGTATGAGAAGGAGAAATGCATTTGTAGGCCACCACCTCCCCACAGTGTATGTGTGTAGTATACGCATGCTAAACATTATACAGTAATAACCAATTTCCTCCATATATATTACGTACAGGGTATGACATGTTTACAATGTCAAAGCCTGTATAGATGGGGATACAGATTGCTATTTGGATCACTTTGGGTACAGTTTGGTTTAAATCAAATTATGGCACATACATGTCTTCACAGCTCCAGTGTGAACAGAAGGCTCGCTCAAGTGTGAAATAAAATAGGTTACACTGAGGATATGGACCTTTTAATCTTGAACCAGATGCTCCAAATTCTCCCGCATGGAACAGCCCTGAGTCTTGCATTATGTTAGCTGGCTTTTAGGTCGTATCCCATCATGAGTTTCCTTAGAAATGAGCAGGACAGACTGTTTTGGGTTTTTTTTTAAAAAAAAAATCCTTCTTTTCCCTTCTCCCTCAATAAGGTGTCAAAAAGACACTGGTTTTACCCTTGCCAAGCCTTCCTTAGGTTGTGTTTGTTCAACACTTGAGTATTTGTGGTTTAGTATGTGAGTTGACTACTGTAAGGAGCACAATGTGTAAGTGATGTGAGATGATATAAAATATCCATAGGATATTTGATCTCTGATTGCCCTTTCACACATTGAAGCCATCACTTGTTGTTGCTGCCCATCAAATGTGTTAGCTGACTCCAATGAAAAGCACACTGTTCAAGATATGTGAAGTGGTATCAGAGTTTTCTGCAGAATGTTTGATCTCTGATTGCCCATTCAAAAGATGAAAGCCTTCTTTTGATGTTGCAGTCCATCAAAAGACAGATATGCATGTGTGGACAAATTCATAAAGTATTTAACAATACCTAAACTTTTAGGTATTTAACAAAACCTAAACTCATTATAGGGGACTGGAATGCTAAAGTAGGGAGTCAAGAGCTAAAAGGAACAACAAGTAAGTTTGGCCTTGGAGTTCAAAACGAAGCAGGGCAAAGGCTAATAGAGTTTTGTCAAGAGAACAAGCTGGTCATCACAAACACTCTTTTCCAACAACACAAGGGGCGACTCTACACATGGAAATTACCAGATGGGCAATACCAAAATCAGATTGATTATGTTCTGTGCAGTCAAAGATGCAGAAGTTCTATACCAATGGTGATGAACTTTTTTGGGCTCGCATGCCCAAATTGGGGGAAAAAAACAGCGGGTGGCGTGCCACGGAACCGGAAGTGGCATTGGTGGAACCAACCGCAGAAGAATTGATACTTTTGAATTGTGGTGCTGGATGAGACTCTTGAGAGTCCCCTGGACTGCAAGGAGATCAACCTATCTATTCTGAAGGAAATCAACCCTGAGTGCTCACTGGAAGGACAGATCCTGAAGTTGAGGCTCCAGTACTTTGGCCATCTCATGAGAAGAGAAGACTCCCTCGAAAAGACCCTGATGTTGGGAAAGTGTGAAGGCAAGAAGAGAAGGGGACGACAGAGGATGAGATGGCTGGACAGTGTCATCGAAGCTACCAACATGAATTTGACCAAACTCGGGGGGGGGCAGTGGAAGACAGGAGGGCCTGGCGTGCTCTGGTCCATGGGGTCATGAAGAGTCACACATGACTTAACGACTAAACAACAACAACAAAACTTCATGCAAGGTTAATCAGTCATAGTAATTATAAAAAACACAGAACTGGGGTGGCTTTGTATGAACCAGATTTTTTTGTCCATAGTTAACTCAAACGTACTTACATTGATTCATACAACTATCGGGGTACAGCTTGAGGTAACAGAAGTCTTTAGCTTATGGTGAGCAGGTTGTTTCATTAGCTTAAAATAAAAGCATCCAGTGTTTACAACTCCTAAACATGAATTTTTGGAAGTGATCAAAAGAGCAGTGTGCTCCACCAGCACCTTTTAAGAAGAGCAAAATCAGACAAGCCACATAGCATCAAGCACTAAGTAGCTACATGCTCAGTGGCCATGTGTGGATCAGATGACATATAGTAATTCAGAACTAAAAGGAAGAAGAACTAGTAATCATAGAATCATACAATTGTTGAAGTTGGAAGGAGCCTATAAGGTAATCCAGTCCAAACCCCTATTCGATTCAAGAATAAAAGTCAAAGGATATCTGCCATGTGGTTGTCTAATTGTTGGTAATTGTTGGCAACTCAGCTGATCGGTAAATATGACTTCCATTTTCCTCCAAAACTAAACTTTACTCATTCCATTGTTAAACAGATTTGTATTTTTGAGGCATTTGTTAGTAAGTGCACTGTACTGTGGTGTTAAGAATGAATGCATAAAGGAATCTAGAGCATGTAATCTAGTTAAGTTTCTGAACAGGTAGCAAAAGACTCACAGACTGAAAGGCTGCAAGGCAATGTAGCCTTTGGAGAATTGGAATAAGGAAATAAGAGACTGGTCTGTCAAAACCTTGGAGAGATCACAGAATATATCATTCTACTGTATTGGATTGATCTATCACAGAATCCATCAGCTTGACTCATTCTCTAGCCCTACCCCTTTCTGAGAACGGAGATTCCTAAAGTCACAGCATTCTGTTTTGCAACCAAGGATAGTTGTCACTCTTCTGTTAACTTTTTGTGGGGCTAATCAGCAGCCTGTGAAGGCCAAATACAGTTGCCCCTTAAGAAATCGGCAACTCATGGGTTGCAGTCACTGGGGCTCTTGGTTCAGAGATTTCAATTCCATAGGTTCTATAGTGTCAGGGTCCAGATCCAATGCCTCACTGCCCACGTTAGTGCTGGATGAACTCTTGCACAACAGTTGAGGTTTTGGTCAGGAAATCATGGTCTTCTACTGCAAACATGGTTCCCATTAGCAAGAAGATTGGCTGGGTCAACATTCTTCCTGAATTGAGTTTTAGGTGACACCAGTTGAGAAAAGAAACAACATAGAGAAATCTATTAAAGGAATTTTAGCTTTTTTTGAGTAAGGTAAGCAACTGAAACCAAAGAAACGTTTCAGCACCATCTTGTGACCAAAGAACTATCCTTAGTTTACCAATAAGTTTTGTGATGTCCACATGGAGCGCCTGGAAAAGATGAGTTACAGCTAATGTGATGGGATCTCAGTGCTGGGGAGACAATTGTAAGCATATCAAATTGTGTTTCTTTTTTTTCCCTCTCCCTATGTCAGGGTGGTGGTGGATTGTTGTTGTTTTCCCCCACCCCACCCCTGAGTCAGTACTGGTGCATGCTACCAACATATCAGGTGAGTCAGCTTCTGGTAGGTTTACTGAACAGGTATACCACTTGTGATAGCACAGTTGCATGTGCAGGCAGTATTTTGAAAAAGATGAAATAATAGTCTCTTGAAGATCCTATCCTCAACAAATTAATTGGACAGAATAATACTATCACTGTTTCTCAACCGTAGGTCCCCAGATGTTTTGGACTAAAACTCTCAGAAGCCTTCACTACTAGCTGTGCTGGTCAAGATTGCTGGGAGTTGTAGTCCAAGAACATTTGAGGACCCAAGACTGAGAAGCACTAAGTATAGATCTTTCTGTGGCAATCAGTACTGTAAGGAAGTTCTTCCATTTCCGAGAAACTTCATCACAGAAGAAAACAGGACTCTAGTAAATACATAATTTTCATCCTTAAAAGTTTAATTTGCCCTCAAAGACACAACTGTTCGTGTACAAAATGCAGAACAGAGAGTTCTCGTCCATAAAAAGCAGTATGGTTCAAGGCAAAGACCTTAAGGGAACTATACTCCCTTGAGTTCTACATATTCCTACTGAAACACATGGTAAACATTCACATTATTTTATCAAGACACAGTGTTTGAATCTGAGGCAACAAGTCTTCAGTCACTGGGTGAGGCAGTTAAGGCGACCACCCACCAAGCATGCCTCACCAGATGCTTTCTTTATTAAGAAGCATAAAATGTTTTAGCACCTATAGATAACCGACCATAGACAGTGGCAGCAGCCGTTGCTAGGGAGACATTCCCTAAAATAGTCCCATTCTGCCAACCTTTCCTGCTGTTAACTTTGTGGGGATCAGGGAGATGAAGGAATAGAGGAACGTTAGGAGCTCCTTGGCACCTGTAGACATATCATCATTCCATTAACCAGTTCCAAGCTGGAGTTGGCACTTCCCCTTCCACTTCAGAAACCAAGAAGTTGAACTCTTGGAGGTGGAAAGCAGATGTTTTCAGAGATGAACCTCTCAGAAAAATAAGGTTACCTGCCTATTGCTTAGCCATCTAAAACACTAGTTTAACAGATAATAATTGCATGCCATTGAGTCAATTCTGACTTATGCCAACCCTTTCCAAGGTTTTCTAGGTAGAGAATACACAGAAGTGTTTTTTTTCCATTCCCTTCAGGGCACCCTGGGACTGTGCAGCTTGCCCAAGACCACATAGGCTGGTTAAACTTGCAGGAGACACAGGGAGGAATCAAATTCCCAACCTCTGGCTCTGATATCTAACTACTGAGTTATTCAGCCAGTTTAACACTGTTACGTTCACCCGTGCCCCTGTTTCTTTTTCTCCCAAACCCAGGGTTCTTGCTGGTGACGTTTCCTCTTTCTTTCGCTGCCACCAGGGGATTTCTTTATCCATGTTGTAAAGGAATTTAGTCTGACACCGGCTGCCAACAACAGAACTTGTTTATTAAAGGGTGTTAGGATAATTCAGAATCACGGGTGGTTTTTATTCATTTCATAGGATGACAATCATAAATACCATATAGTCTGCCACAAATTCGATCACCTCCTGTTTTATTTATTCACTTTAACCAGTTTATCCTTAGTAGTTACAGTTCTCAGGCTTTCTCTGACTCTCTCTCTCTCTCTCTCTCTCTCTGTGCAAACCTCTCTCCTTCTCTTCTCACTCCCTCTCCCTCTCTAACTGCGTTAACTGACTCCCTGATCCCGCCCCTCCAGTCCTCTCATAGGCTCATGCGAATGAGATTCCGCTATGAGTGACAGGAGTGACATAAGGTATTCGTCACATACCTCCCCCATAGGAAAAGTTTGTTTCATGGGGGAAACCTTCTTGTTTACCCTCATGAACAACGCAATAGACTTTATTTAACACATTTTCACTATTTTATGCTAAATATTACATACATATATATTTCTTCTACAGTATCTATGCATAGCTATATATTCTGTTATCAATTCCTATTTTGAACAAATTAAACTTATTGCTGTACCCATTTAAAACATTCAAATAAAGTATTTGTCACAAACACATATAGTCTAACTTTTACCTTTAGCATCCTCTGTATGGTAGCAGATTCTTGTTATCATCTTAATTTGGAAGATGCCCATAGAATTATGTTTTATCCTGACTCCTGTCACAGATTTTACAAGTTCAACTGTTATACATTCCATGACAGAATCACAGAACTAGAAGAGCATGGGTAGTGCATTCATACAACCATCAAAACATGTGCTACTAATTTATTTTACTCTTCTTGTCTGCCAGCTTCCCATGGGCTGGACTGTTGCTATTCGTGGAAACCACTGCTGCCTACCACTTACTGAAGGCAGCCTAGACCAGTGTCTATCACAACCACAGCTTGTTAAGTTTTTTTTCCTTATAAAAATAAATGCCTAATGATTTAACTTTAGTTCAGTATATGGCAAGCAGCCAAGTCTGGTCATCATAAAATCAGCTTCCTCCATCACAGCACAGATGAAGTCACTATATACAATGAAAACTGTGATTGCCATGTGCTCAAACAGTCATTTTAATGAATCCTTAGACTCCTTTATGTAAGAGAGCTCCATCCCAGTCTGATAGGTTTAAAGCCATTTTGGATGTTTACCAAATATAAAACTGAGTAGTAGCTAAAAACAATGGAGCAGATTGAAATGCCTGGGCAAATAAAAAAGATTTGATTGAACACCAACAAGGTGGTACATATGTTAATGTAATGTGATGTATGTTGAAGCCATTTACAGTGGTGCCTCGCTGGACAGTTACCCCGCATGACAGTTTTTTCGCTAGACATTGACTTTTTCCGATCGCTATAGTGATTCGCAAAACAGTGATTCCTGTGGGGGAATTTCGCTGGACAATGTTTGGTCCCTTCTTCGCAAACCGATTTTCGGTAGACAACAACTTTGACAGCTCACTCCGCGCTTACAAAACAGGTGTTTTGGGGACCTAAGCTTCGCAAGACAGCGATTTAAACAGCTGATCAACGGTTCACAAAGCGGCTTTCCTATGGTCGATCTTCACTAGACAACGACGATTCCTTCCATTGGAACGCATTAAACAGGTGTCAATGCATTCCAATGGGGAAATGCTTTTCGCTAGACAATGATTTCGCTAAACAGTGATTTCTGTGGAACGGATTAGCATCATCTAGCGAGGCACCACTGTATATCTGAAAGGAGAGAATGCTCTGAGATCAGGACATCACAGAAAAGGATTGTTCCATAATTAGCATGTAATGAAAATTTGCTTTGAGAGTGTACTGTCAGAAAGGCTTCTTAGAACACGAAAAGCAGGTTTGGACATCAGTTGTTCAATATATGGCAGGAGCTCAACCTTAATCTTTACATTAGTTATGAAAACTTTTGTTAATATTTTTCTGCATGAAAGTGATGGGCAAACTGAACCAAGAATAAAGGAGAGCATTGTTTAGAGGTTTTCTTCCTTTTACCAGGCATTAGACATCCTTGAAAGGTGACAAGAAGCATCAGGGTTAAGAGGACTGTGCATTCCCTGAAGTTATCCTCCTACAATGAGATTTTCTCAAAAATATGTGCCTCAGGAATCAGACTTGCAGTTTAAGTTCATGTTTTCAATGGCCAATAAGATCAAAGGGCTGAAATGAAGCACACTAAATTCAACATAAGTAGGTAAAAAAAATCACATGCTATGATAAATGAACATCTTTCATCATTCAAAGGAACATCCCTTTTAAAAGTATGCTAAATGAACCATCTAGTTGGTTATGGAACTGAAGACAGGGTTTTTATTCTTCCTTTGTTCTATTTCAGATGCTGAGGGACCAGAACTCTGTAAGAAGGTAAGATATTAGAGACTGAATGCTGGTGAAAGAGCTATCCTTGCACTTCTACGGCTTCTGATTTTCTTATGAGCACACAACAACAAAATTGAAGGCTGAAATTCTGTTGCTTAGCGTACTACAGTATGTAATGTCTAGAGTAGGCTCACTGAAGTAATGGGACTTAAGAGTTAACTCACCACATACCCACTGATTCAGGGGCCTACTCCAGTTGTGACTTAATACACAAAGCCACAAGATTTCAACGATTAGCAGTTTGTGTCAGTTGTGAAGCTGCCCATGTGTAGCAAATGAACCTCAAAGTAAAACGGGACATTTTGCTATCTGACTAGGACAAGAAATAGTGCCACATGTCCAGTGAAGGTAAGGTGGATGGTATGATGCAGAACCAGCTAGGTCATTTTTGTGCGTGAAACAGAAAACCCTGTGTGCAGCTTAATGTCAGTAGAATGGAGGAGGCCTTTAAGCAATTATTTCCTTTATGATTCATCTTGGTCATTCAGACATTTTCTTGTTGAAAAAAAATAGTTAACTGTTTGATAATTGATAAATAGATCAATATTTCACTGCCCACCATAAATAAAAATACAAAAATAATAAATAACAAATAATTTGTTTATTTGGGTGCTGAAGCCCCCATGGTATTCCTTTCATTGTGGGGAAGCCATTGGTGGCTGCAGCCTGGGGGAAGGTCTTCAGTTTGTGGAAATTCTGCCACTGTCAAGTTGCCAGTGATAATTTTCAGAAAATAAGGACTTGGTCCACATCTCCTATGGCCCCCAATGGCTTCCTCACAACAAAAGCAAATTCATGGGAACCTCAGGACCTTTGAGGAGGGAATTGGGTATTTTTTAATTTCTGAAAAACAATGGCTGATGACATCATAAGCCTTCTGTGGTATAGCTCTGTGAACAGGATTTCAGTCAATAATTGTTTTACAACCATGGCAGATATAACTATATGTCACAACTTAATGAGGAATAATATTATTTTTATGCTGCAGCTTTGTTGCAATGGTTACAAAATGGTGGAGAACAAATATTCTATGCTTCAAGCATGGGCTTGTGCTGCCACCTCACACTTTGTTGTGCATGTGGACATAATACAGTGGTGCCTCGCTTAACAAGCGCACCGTTTAACAACGAATCTGCATAGTGATGTCGCTTTTGCGATCGCATTGCGACGTTTAGATAGGCAAAAACTTGCATTGCGATGATCAGTAAGCATTTCGCTTACCAATCTTTGCATTGCGATGTTCCTAGAACAGCTGATCGGTGGTTTCAAAATGGCCGCCGAGTGCCCAAAATGGCCACCGCAAGTGTTTTCGCACCCTGCCCTCGCTTACTGAGGGCGCGAAAATGGTGGCGCTATGGAGGAACTTAGCTGAACTGTGAGTTTGGGCCCCATAGGAACGCATTAAACTAAGTTTAATGCGTTCCTATGGGATTTTTCGATCCGTTTAGCGATGTTTTTGCATAGCGACGATTAATCCGGAACGGATTAACGTCGCTATGCGGGGCACCACTGTAGCAAGGTAGATGGCAACAGATGGTGTGGTTAGTACACCATCTGAGGCATTTAGAAATTTTCCTTAAAATAACTAAATGCCTGCTTTAATTAACTTTGAGAAATGGAAAAGCAGAGACAAAACAGTAATTTCTGAAAGTGTAGATTTCGAAGTGGTAGCCCTGTTAATCTGTGCAAGCGTATCAGACATGAAACAAAAAACAAAAAGAAGATAAAAATATTGTGGCACCTTAAAGACTGCTATATTTTAATGTGAGCTTTCATGGATAAAGGTAAAGGTTCCCCTTGACAATTTGTCCAGTCATGTCCGACTCTAGGCGCGGGGCTCATCTCCGTTTCCAACCCATAGAGCTAGTATTTTGTCCGCAGACAATCCTCCGTGGTCATGTTGCCGGCGTGACTAGACACGGAACGCTGTTTACCTTCCCGCTGAGGTGGTACCTATTTATTCATGGAGAAAGTCCACTTCAGATGAGAAGCCAACATGGTAACTAACTCCTTGAACAAAGATTATGTGCTCAGAAGGCAACTAACAACTTTTTGAAAGTAACTTTCTAAACTCTTGAATGTGCCCTTACATTACTGGTGAGAGAAGTATAATTCTCTCCTTGCCCTTAACAAGTTTTTTCAAGACATAATAGTTGTGGTTAGGTCTGAGGGAAAGTATTTTGTGAAAATAATTATTGCTCAACTTGGAAGGTGTTGGGGGAAGGAAACAAACAACCATTTCAAGTCAAAAAACATAAGGACAAATAAATAACAGATAATCAAGCCTAGTTTCTAAAATCTTTCTCTTCCTTGTCACCCTAGCAGCATTGCTTGCAGTCACCATGGAAACCCAAGGCACTGTTAAAAGTGGGGACCAGCATCACAGAGGAAAAGAGAAAAACAGTATAAGCATGTAGGCTTATTTTAGGAGGCAGGGAGACACCTGGAGTGAGGCTTCTCAAGCTTATTTTGCAGCAAAGAAGGGGGTGGGGGAATGAAATGGTTTATTTTTAATTGTTCCCACTTCATGTGCCAACGTTTTCAGTTATTCCAAATTTGGAAGCCTCTTCTCCCTTTTTTCAAGCTTCTCCTCACCCACATCCTCCTTCAGCCATTTTGATTGATGGCACGTAGATGTCACATACGAAGCTTCTCCATTGTTCATTCTCCTGTTACCCAGCCCTCCTTGTATAATACCATCTCAGGTATTACAAAAATGGCAGTGAAGGGAAACCTCCTCTTAGGCAACATTTGTATGGTGTTTTTTTAAGGGAAACAGATGTATGTATGCCACTTAATCTCATTCTTGTCTGCTACCAGACCAAGGTACAAGCAGGAGCTGCAGGACTATATCAGGCAAAACTTTATCTGGGAAGGAACTAAATATTTGCTTGTTCGTGCTTTTAAGGCCCTACTCCAGCAATACCAATCATATCTTAATCTTCAAAGGAACTAAATTTAAATGGCACAATTTCAAGATAATCTTTGTGGCCCTGAGAACACTTCAGAGGATTCACCCCCACCCAAAATTTGGAGATTATATCCTGTAGGGGGCATAGTTTTCCTCTATATCAGAGGTCCCTAACCCCCAGTCCACGGCCCAGTGTTGGTCCATGACCTGAACTGGACCAGGCCACAGAGACAGGCCTCCCACCCACCCCCGCATGGACTCACCCCTGCACAGCTGATTTGCGCATGTGCGCGTGCTCCAGCACATCTGTGTGAGCACCATGCCGCCATTTGCGCATGCTCACGAGCGAGCTCCCACACAAGTGCCACACTGCCGTTTGTGCATGCGTGCATGCTTGTTCACACACGAGCATGGGTTGCCCCACCTTCGCCAGCCGGTCCACAGGGTGAAAACTTGCTCTATATAGCAAGATGTGCCCACCACGCAAGAAAGAAAGAAAGAAAAAAAGAAAGAAAGAAAGAAAGAAAGAAAGAAAGAAAGAAAGAAAGAAAGAAAGAAAGAAAGAAAGAAAGAAAGAAAGAAAGAAAGAAAGAAAGAAAGAAAGAAAGAAAGAAAGAAAGAAAGAAAGAGGTTACTTACCTGTAACCATGGTTCTTTGAGTAGTCCTCTGGGAATCCACACAAATGGGTTAGACTGCCCCTGCGTAGGACTCCTCGGAATATTCTAGAGCTTAAAGAAACGTGATTAGTAGGATGTTTCCCTGTAGCATACATGCTCCGCCCACCCGTAATACCTCAGTTCTGAACTGTCCGCCGCTGTCATAGCTCTGAGTGTAACAAAGCTGTAGACAATCTGTGACGGACAGCGGGGAGGATGGGTGGGATGTGTGGATTCACAGAGGACCACTCAAAGAACTATGGTTACAGGTAAGTAACCTCTCTTTCATTTTCGTGGTCTCTGTGAATCCACACAAATGGGTGACTAGCAAGCTCACTTACTGGAAGGAGGGCTGTCACGGTAACACTGAAGTCAGCACAGCCTTTCCAAAACTTGCTTCCTTTTTGGCTCTGACATCCAGCCGGTAATGTCTTACAAAGATCAATGGTGTAGACCAAGTGGCTGATCGACAAATGTCAGAGACCTCAATGCCACGCAGCCAGGCAGTTGAAATAATCCTAACACATCTGGTGGAGTCTTGCAAGCCAGGTAATAGGGCAAGGTGATAGTAGACACAATCCACCTAGAAACCATCTGTGAGGAGGCGGGAGAACCTTTACGTGGGCCATGGAAGCAGACAAATAGTCTAGGAGAAGTGCAGAAGTCTTTAGTCCTAGAAATGTAAAATGTTAAGGCATGACAAACATCCAAGGAATGGAGCATGCGCTCAACGTCCGAAGGAGCAGGGAATAACGTCAGAAGAATCAAAGATTGCTTAACATGAAAATTTGGTACAACTTTGGGAAGAAAGGAGACATCAGATTTTAAGAGGACCTTGCTGGGTGGAATTGTATATAAGGGGCATCAGCCTGAAGGGCAGCTAATTTACTCGCTCGTTGTGCAGAAGTTATGGCTGCAAGAAATAATGTCTTGAAAGAGAGATGTCGAAGATATGAAGAAGCCATTGGTTCAAACCGGGGTGAGTTAGTGCTTGCAACACGACTTGAAGGGACAATTGAGGCAATGGGGGCCGGACAGGTGGGTGAACTTCTTCAAGGTTGGGTGTGAGAACAGGCAGGAGGCTTCTGAGCCCGCAGGTTGGTAGGAGACGATAGCGGAGATATAAACTTTTAATGTAGAATGGGCCAATCCTTGGTCAAATAGATAGTGCAGAAAAACAAGAAGAGTACCCAACAAAACTGGAACAGGTAGCAGACCTCTAGAGGCACTTAGAAAAAACATTCCATTCGTAAGAATACAACAGTTTGGTGGAGGGTTTTCTGGTTTTGTCCAAAACCTCTGCTATATCGGTGGGATCCTCCAAGATACGTATTTTATTTATTTATTGTATTTATACCCCGCCTATCTAGTCATTTCGACCACTCTAGGCGGCTTACAACATAAAGGATAACAAGTTCAATAAAAATCATTAATTAAATGATTCTGCAAGATGGGAAAAATACAAAATAAATCAAATAAAGATAAAAAGAATAAAAAAGGAAAGAGGACAGGAATTAACTGGAAGGGAAGGCCTGCCTATACATCCACGTTTTTAGTTGGTTCTTAAAAGTACCCAGCAAGGGTGCAGCGCGAATCTCCGGAGGTAGGTTATTATTATACGTAGGGATCGATGTATGGCAAGTGGATTTGGGATACATCGTGAATGAACAATGTTGGTGTTGTGGAGGTGAAGGTGATATGGAAGGTGAGTATCGGGGTGGAGAGGCATATCTCACCCTTCTTGGTTTGTCATAATAGACATGCTCAGTCCGGTCTTCATGATAGTAGGGGTTGTAGTGGTGGTAGTGATCCCCATAGTCATCTTGAGTCGGGTATCAAGAATAGTAAATGTATTCATGATAATAGTAAATTTCCCTGCGTGGAGGGGCATATTGGACTGGAGAAAGGTGTCGTCTCTTCACCTGGCGCTTGTGGGGAGACGGGTGAGACATTTCATAGGTATTGCCTGCCCTGATTATCTAGGGCTTGAGTGGGCTGAGGCCGGGCTGGAATGAACATCAGCTGGAGATAGGTCAGTACTTGGCAAAAAGCTGGTGATGAAAGCTGCAGCCTGAGCTGGTGTTGAAGTTGGGTCGTCTCTATCCGAAATCAAGCCAGGGGTGTCTCTAAATGACTCCTCAAGGACCAGTGATGGAGGCTCTGGTTGAGATGGATCTATCTGAGTCGATTTTGTACGTTTCTTAGTTTTATCAGGTTTGGGCTTATCCTTCTTTTTCCTAGATGAGCCATCAGGACAAATTGGAGCTTTTGACGTGGACGTCACGCTCAGTTTCGAAGCAGACTTCGAAAGGCCTTTTTGACGAGGTGATGGAGTTGTCGGGCTTGATATCAGGTGAGTGGTTTCTCGAGTATGTTCGGTGGTGTTCCCCTAAGCAAAAAAAAAGGCAATGGTTGTGACTGTCTGTAAGAGGTATCTTGTTAGTGCAAAGCATGCACTGCTTGCAAGGCCCTGGGGGGGCATAAAAGGTTGGGGGAAAAGGGAGGGAAAAGAGGCGATGGGGGTTGGGGGAATGGGGGAGAAAAAATGCAGTAAAGAGAAAAACGACTGAGGTAAATTGAAAAGGGGTAACTTACAGGGGAACGTCCAACAAAGATGATTAAAATAGAAAATGAAAGAAATGATCAGAAGAATCTCAGCAATTGCTCTAGTGCTCCAAAACAGGTCCAACCAAAGCAGTGGCAAAAAGGAACTGAGGGGATCTTTGGAGTGCAAAGCATGCGCTCCACAGGGGAACGTCCTACTAATCACATGTCTTTAAGCTCTAGAAACTTCCAAGACGTCCCACACAGGCGCAGAACAACCCAATTGTGTGCATTCACAGAGGCCATGAAGAAGTCTACCTTTCTTAGACTTATATCTTGCCTTTCCTCCAGTTCAGTCAATGTGGCAGACAAACTTTTCTTCCTTTCTCCTTAATCCTCACAATAACCCTGTGAGGTAGGTCAGGCTAAAAAGAGTTGGTTGACCCAAGATCACCTAGTGACTTTCATGGCTGCACTGAGATATACTGTGAGCAAGTATGCAGGGTACTGTACACCGTGTCTTCCCCCCAATGACATCCTATCTAAATACAAGAAGTAATTTCAAAGTGCAAAAAATGGAATGCCAGGGGAGAAAGCACATTAAAATGAAGCTGGAAACTCCCTCCATCCTTCTGCCTTAACAACCTTTGCACTGTAGCCTGAGCCAGTCTGCAAAGAATGCTAAAAACACTGGCAGTTGGGAAAGCTGTCTTGTAGAAGAACTCGGAGAGAAGAATGTGCTGCCTAATGGGCCCTTCCTTCCCATTTTCAAAATCTGCAGCCATTCTAGTAACTTCTCCTTTTAACTTCAAAAAGGATGTCAGCTCCACAAATCCAGGCTTGTCTTTTTTCCCCTTAAAGGACATTCTCAGCTGTAACTTGAGAAGCTGGAAGGATGCTGGAGAAACTTTAACTAGTTGCTCCCGCCTCCTTCTCCACCCTCTCCAGACTAGCAAGCAGCATCCACGCCACGTCACCTACTGCCAGTACTGGGACTCAAAACCTGACTTTAGATTGCACTTTTCTTTCTGTGCTGCACCAGGAAGAGCAGATCAACTTAGAAGAAGCAGTGGCCCAGGTTACCTCCCATGAAGAAGTGCAGAAAAAGAAGAACATAAAGATTCTTTGGTTGAAACAGAGGCCAGTCTTAGTGCACCACAGGCTTAATTTCAAAGCTCATTGCCAAATATTGCTGACATTTTTGATTAAGAGAAGCTGTGTGAATAAATGCAATTTCAGCAAGAGTGGAATAAAGATCTTATCTACAAGAATATTTACTGGACAGTCACCTAGCAACCTGCTGAAGAAAGAAAAAAATACTTTTATCTGAGCTTCTGACTGAGGAACCACAAAGCATCTATTGAC
Organism: Pogona vitticeps; assembly: GCF_051106095.1. Lineage (NCBI taxonomy): Eukaryota > Metazoa > Chordata > Lepidosauria > Squamata > Agamidae > Pogona > Pogona vitticeps. Next base: position 164,895,018 of record NC_135787.1, on the reverse strand, counting down.
TTCTATAGGCATTTTTTGCCCAACATAAATGAACACTTTTTTCTTCAGCATCTGAAGAAGTGGACTTGTCCACAAAAGCTCACATTAAAATATAGCAGCTAGTCCTTGAGGTGCCATACTTTTGTCTTTGTTTTTTTAGATTTTTGTTTTGTTTTTGCTTGACATTCTTCTTCAGTCATTCCAGGACATTCTTGGGCCATTATGAATATATTTCGGATTTTGGGGGATGTCTCCCACCTCTTAGCTATGATCATGTTGCTGACGAAGATATGGAGATCTAAGTCTTGTGCTGGTAAGTTGTTATTCTCTTCTGTCTATCCTGATGACAAAGGTGTTAACAATGTAAAAACAGTGTAGGAGGAAACAAAGGCAGCAGGCATAGCTATGAAATACGGTAACTTGCTAACAGAGCACAAAATCTGCCACCCCAAACCATGATCCCTAAAGATTCAGGACTTGGGCTTAGCTTCAGGCTGCTTGGGTCATATATATATGTACATGTACACATACACACACACACACACAGAGAGAGAGAGAGAGAGAGAGAGATTATAAAACTCTAGAAGTAGTTGTCCCAAGGTGTTGTCATTAAGCTGACATTTGAGCTTGACAGCTACAGTAGGGCATAGTTAAACATGAGATCTGAATAAGAGGTAAGATAATAAGCTGTTAGGGCAAATATAACTTTATGACTTACTCAAGTCAATGTGTCTTCTCTGTGTCCTATCCTAGTTGGAAGCATATCGCCATAATTTTCATGGGACGACCTTGCCTACAGTGTAGAGATACTACTACCTCAATTCTTTATACAAATCATATGTTCATATATTTATTTCCAAGTCTCTCTATTAAAATATCTACACCATGGTCACTGCAGTGTCCTATAAATCAAATTCTGTGACAACTTGTCCATTCCTTCTGTGTCCTCCCACTACCTTAGACACAGTACCTGAACGTGACTTGATGGGCAGTACAAATTCTGCTGTTGGAGAGATATGAAAAACTTCTCAGCCAGGGATTTTAAAGAAACTGTAAAAACATGGCAGATTTCAGGACAGGGCCAGAATGCTTAGCACCTGAGGCAAAGGTTAAAATGAAACCCCCACCCCATGGCTGAAATCTTGTTGCTTTGTCAGGCACCCAGGAAGCAAAAAGCATAACATTCAGTTGTTTCTGGCCAGCAGTTAACAAACCCCTCAGGGGGATTTTCTTGAATGTGCACCAGGCCAGCAGGTGTGTGCCCCCCCCCCAAGAATCCCAACTGCAGTTTGCTAATTGCCAGCTGTAAATGACTGGATATGAGACCTTTTGCCTTCCACATGCATAACAAAACAACAGTATTTCAGACTGTATTTCACTGACAGAAGCCAAACAGACTGGCAGATGAATCTTATTTTAATGCTTGAGATGGGACAGCATCCTTTAAACCCCTAAGAAAAGCCAGTGAAGGTAAGAGTATGTAGAGGAGGCCTCTCTGTTCCACTGCATCTTCCACCTGAGGCTACTACTTAATTCGGCCTACCCATAGGACTGGCACGGGATGGAATGCAGAAAGACTCTGCGCTAAATGGAAGTCTACTAAACCCTGATTTCTTCAACAAGGATTATGGGCAGTCACTGTTTACCCAGAGCAACTTTCCTCCCGGTCCCTGTCTCGGAATATTCTAAAGTAGCATTCCTATACTGTTACTTAGATTAAGCCCTACTGCAGAGAGTGAAGGTGTTTTTTTTTTTTTTTTTTGAGGAAATATGCAAAGGATTCGATACAGGAAATTGAAAATGGGAGTGGGACGCAGCCAAAAAGATACTGTATTTAGAACATGGAGGAAAACAGGGGTGCCATTTAGGGAAGACACTTGTGTCTCTGACTATGGATATTTCTTGTAATTTTTTTATGCATTAAAAAGTAACCAGAAAAAAATGTTCATTTTTTTTAACAGACCACTTTTAAACAATATCGTCTTCACTGCTTCTTAGAGCAGGCCTTTTAATCTCTCCCCAGAGCATGCACATCAGAAGTTCCAGACAGTTTCCTTTCTTGCCTCCCTACCCACATCCCATTCTTTCCTGCTGAAGGATTTCTCTGACCTCACTTGGAATGCCTCCTTCCATTCCTAGTCTCCTCTGCACAAGACCATCCCACTGCATTAGCAGGGACTCCCCCTCCCTGCTTTGTGGGTGGAATCAAATGTGTTTCGAAGGAGTGGTGCTGTGATGTGGCAGTCATAGTAGTACAAGCGCACCACAGTTCCCAGTCTGTGTTTCTTTGTGTATGCGTATATATCCTTGGACGGTAACAACTGCATTGGAGTAAGAATAGGAATGCAGGAGGGGAACATTCAAGAAAGACCCTCCAGAATGCAATCAGAAGGTGGAGAAGAGAAAGTACTAACTGTGTCAAAAGAAGCAAACAAATTAAGAATAAACAAGGAAGTACCATTGGTTTGACAGAAGATATTCATGGGATCAATTACAGGAAATAAAGATGTGCAAAATCTATGCTGGAGATTAAATAGTGGAGAACAAAGGCATAAAGTACAGACCACAGACTTCAGATCAGAGCTGTATGGAAAAAAAGAAATACTGTAGATCAGTGGGAGGAAGCAGAGTGGCATCAATGAAAGTCTGGTCTACCATTCTGAAATTGCATACATGCACATACCAGGATTTTTCTGATAGAGTGATTATATCCTTTATAAGAAGTCAATTTTGAATTAATTTGATTTATTCAGTAAGTATAGTCATCTGGGGGAATCATTTATATGCTTGGATGCGCAAGCTATTCAATCCAGGTCTCAACCAGACAGAACATTTCTTCCCCTATCCATTACAGATCATGTTCTGATATTTGGTATTTTTCCAACTGTCTGAATAATACAAGTCTTAAAGTACCTATAATGACAAGGAGTGACAAAATCCACTTTGCCTTTCCAGGCTTCTAAAAAACCAATTCCTGCAGATGATTTGTTTTGTTTGTTTGTTTCACCTTGTACGTACCAGGATCTGAATTTGAGTGGCAAAAGTGTTTTGGGCCTCAAGCTTTCAATGTAATGCTAATCTTCTACTAAAAAAATAACTCAATGCAGATCATTTTAATGAGCATAAAGGATTCCTTCACTGTTTTTTTAAAGATTTGTGAAAGACAGCTGATTTACAGTGGGGAAGAAAACAGTGTTTTAAAAGGGCCCAGATCAGAAGAGCTAATTTACAGTTTAAAACATCTAGTCATTTCTTCAAGCATTTTGAAGTATCTTCAAACCATTGAAGATGCAGAAGATGTGTGGAAAGATGTGTGGAAATCCATAAGAAAATACAGAAGATGTGTGGAAAGAAACCTTGGTAGATCCATGCTTGTTTGGCACCAAGCAGTATGAATTTGCACAAAAGTGGCGATGAATAAATACACTGTTTAGACACACCCTCTATAGTTTTCCATCTCTTTTATACCCCTTTCTCTTTCACATAGGCACAAGCACACAAAGCAGAAAAGAGATAATTACAAGCAGAGTGAATCTGGATGAAACATCTGAAGAGTAAAGATAAGGCTAAGGGCTGTGAAACTTTACCCATGATTGAGCAATTCACTTTATTAGATCCCAGTGCAATTCTAGGACTAATTGAAAGACCGGTCTTGCCCTTTAAAGCCTTTTACCAGCTAAGAGCAATGATGGTTGTTCTGGGTTTTTCGGGCTCTTTGGCCGTGTTCTGAAGGTTGTTCTTCCTGACGTTTCGCCAGTCTCTGTGGCCGGGATCTTCAGAGGACAGCAACCTGTACTCTCATTTGTTTGTTTTGTAATTTTGTTGGTTGGGTCCCGTTTCAGTTTTCTGTAGGTGGTGGGGTCTAGAAGTTCTGATTTTTTCCTTGTATTTTTATGTTTCCATGATTACCGTGACGTTGCCTTTATCTGCTGGCAGGATGATGATGTCCGGGTCTGAGTTCAGGGACTTGATGGCATTTCTCTCCTTTCTTGTTATGTTGCTTTTGGGGGGGGGGTTGCTTTCCGTGGGATCCTAGTCACTTCCCCTCTTATTTCCTCTGCTTTTTCTTCTGGAAGATGATATAATGCACTCTTTGAGAGACTGTTTTCTCTACATACATCTCCCCACATCTCAAACCTTCTTCCAAGGTCTTATTCCTGGTACCCTATGCAGTCTTTTTGTTTCACTCTAGCGTTGATGACCACTCCAGAGAGGCTCACACAGAGCTCATATTTTTTTTACCGGAGATCATATTTTTGCAGTGGAGTTATTAATCAGCTCCTCTTCCTTTCAAAAGAGAATAGGTTGTCATTACTACTTTCCTGCTAGCAATCAGCTCAAAAATTAATTAGTTACTTTACTTTTATTAGCACTTTTTTTGCAATTACAATGATAAAAAAAGAAACAAATCCACACCATCTGCTTCTGGTACAATGCTTTCCCACTGAAGTACCAGTAAGTTCCCAGTGCTGGTTTGGGGTGTGTGTGTGATTTTCATTGTACCTTGAAAATGTGCCCCCTCTCTTGGAGACAGCTTGTTTTCCTCATGGGGTAACAATACCTTGGTGTTACAAGTGTAAGTTTTGCTCACTTATCAACTTGAATCTTTATCCTCAGACATCCACGGGTTCTGGGTTCTCCATCCATTTCTCCTGCGCAGCAATCTAAGCTGCAGGGAGAATGCTGGAAGTGGCATGATACTTGTTTGTATCCCATTTGTCACAGCCTCTTTGGCAGGTGCAATTTGCAGGCTGGCTTTATACTATCACAAGATTCAAGCTCCTGTTTTGGGTAGCCTTGGAGTTTGTGTCTTGATGTTTCAAGAGCTGGCTTACCCATTCAAGAAATCTATCATTGAGCCTGAAGTCCCAGACACCTTTTACCTGCCATTCATTCATTCATTCATTCATTCATTCATTCATTCATTCATTCATTCATTCATTCATTCATTCATTCATTCGATTTTTCTACCACTCATCCAGCAAATCGCTACTCTGGGCAGTGTACAACAAAATATAAAGAACATACAGTATTTTGTAACCTCAACTATAAAAGACACAAACAATAATCATGTGCCATCAAGTCAATTCTGACTTGCAGCAGTCCTTTTCAGGGTTTTCCAAATAAAGAATACTCAGAAGTGGTTTACCATGCCCTTTTCTGGGGGCATCCTGGGATTGTACAGCTTGCCGTCAGGAATTAAAACTCCTAACGTCTGGCTCCACAGCCAGATAACTAAACATCTGAGCTTTCCAGCCAGGTATAAAACACTAACAGAATATACTTTTGTCTTATGGCATGCAGGTATCTCAGGAAAGAGCCAGATTCTGTTTGCACTTGTGTTCACGACCCGATACCTTGACCTGTTCACAAACTTCATCTCCATCTATAATACTGTCATGAAGGTAAGGAAGGACAAGAAACTGTGTTCTGTTCTTGCATGCTGCATTAAAGAAGTCAAGAGATGTGACCATAAAAACAATTCAGATGTTTTAAGCCCCTAGTTGCTAACTGTTGAAGATGTGGGTCACATCTACCCTTCTACTCTAATTAATAGCTAAACTGACCTACCATTATTTCTTTTCACATGAAGTCCTGGTGTTAGGAGGCAAAAAGTGAATTATGCACAGTTCATAAAAGTGCAGTTTAATTAATTAATTAATTAAATTTATACCTCGCCCATCTAGACACATGTCTACTCTGGGCAGCTAACAATAAAAATAGAATAAAAACAGTATAATAAAATAAAAAGCAACAATAATAATATAGTTCAAGATGGGGAAAAATTAAAAAATAATCAAGTGATGACAGGAGGGAAAGCCTGCCTAAAGAGCCAGGTCTTAAATTGGCTCTTAAAAACACCCAGCGAGGGAGCCAGACAGATCTCTGAGGGGAGACTGTTCCAAAGGCAAGGGGCCACTGCCGAGAAGGCCCAGTTTCTTGTTCTTTCTCTCCGGGCCTCCCTCGGCATTAGTTGTCTCTGGATTACATTCTTTGTGCCTTGTGATTTACCTTTTCAGAAGTGGAAGGGGAAAAAATGGCAGCAACTCAACTAGCCATTGGGCAACGATTGGCTATTGAAGTTGCAAGTCCCTCTTTGGCAAGCATTCAAAAATCAATGTTTGGAATTCACTGGTGCATTAGATAAGCAGGGTTCTTTTTTCATGTGTGCATATTTTTCTGCTTGGGAAGGGACAGAACAGATTTGACAAAGCTGGTCCCTCTCCTCTGCTTTCACCCGGGTTGAAAGCACATGACCTGACCTATATCTTAAGAAATCCCATTACTGAATAAAGTGACTTCCACTCTTCAGCTACTCTAGCAACCCTTTCTACCGATTAGTGCGTGCCCAGTGAGTGTTCTCTCAGGCGGGGGGGGGGGGGGGCTCATGCCTAGAATCTGGAACTGTAAAAAAAACTTATTTTCCTTAAGGTCAGACAACCATTGCTGGCCTTCCATTAGGTCCTCTTTCAGTAACAGAATGGCACACTCTGCTCAGTACTACGTATGCCATGTTTCTGTCTGCTGCCCCCTCCTTCTGCGTCTTTCGTTCTTCCAGCTGCTACTACTTGTGCTCACTCACTCAGCTATGCGGTGCCCCATGCTGTTGGCACAGTTCCCACCCAGCACAGGCTATCTGCTGCTCCAATCTGTCTTCCAGTGCTGCCCAGGGTATCTGCCCACTCACCAGTGCAACCTGTCTTCTGCTTCCCCAAAGTGGCATTCCCACTGTTCAGGATTCAATCTCTATGCCCATCACAATTATTTCCCAGTATCTGGCACTGCTGGCTGTTGGTGTACACTCTTTGTTTGACACAATCACTGGGAGAGGCATTACAGAACACAGGGAACTCCTTTAAAAATACTTTGCATTTTTGTGTTTCTTTAAACAGGAAAACAATTATATATTATTCATATTGATTGTAATGGGAGTTCTGGATATCCAGAAATTCTATACTGTATGTTTAAAATTCCAAATCAGAAGGGTGGTAATTCCAAAGTTCTAGTGCTCATCCCTAATTTCTATCTAACATTACCCATCACTGAAGACATTTTTATGCCATCAGAGAGAAATGGGAAAAGATGTTTTGTTTTTTTGCGTGTGCAAAACACTGCAGCCACCGTAACTACTCACAACACTGCCTGGAGTATTTGGAGTTCTAGTCCAAAGTAACATTCTCATCTCTGCCCCAAGTTTCCACCCCCTATTCAAGTTTTAAAGTGCAGAGCTTCAAGGTACACAAACTCCTTCCAAACCTACTATGTAAGTTGTAATTGTTTTTCATCAAGCATTTTCCTTCCTTGGGAAAAACAAGGCACTCCCATTTCGAAAGCACTGAAATACTTGATAAGCACTATTCAGGAATGTGGGATTCATAGTAGATTCCACCTTTTTTGTTGCATTGTAGTCTGCTGATATGTAGCCTTTTACATATCTGGAGGCTAGCTTTCAACCTGGAATCCTAAGCTTGATGATGAAGAGTGGGTCACAAATCACAGAAGGCATGATGGAATATAAAAGCCCATTCAGAGATATTGCCAAGTCACTTCTGCAGCAGCGGAAGTGTTAATAATAGTTTGGTTACTTATTTGATAAATTCATTTAAGTGGCTTCATGCCAAGATATATGATTAATGATGCATACAAAACAGTTCACTGATGATACAAATCAGAATAATATAAGTTAATGAAATTAAATGTCTGTTCTTTAATCTGCCAAATTACAACCATCTATCTTCAAGTTAATAAATCCAGTCTTAAAATATTTCTGGAAGGAACTTAAAATTCTAACAGCCCAACCTTGAAAGTTTTGCATTAGAGGTGAGATAAAAAGACTGAGTGTTTTGCAAAGTCTGTGTTTCTCTGCAGGTTGTTTTCTTAATTTGTGCCTATGTTACGGTCTACCTGATCTACGTGAAATTCCGGAAAACCTTTGACAGCGAGAATGATTCTTTCCGCCTTGAATTCCTTTTGGTTCCCGTCACAGGCCTTTCATTTTTGGAAAACTACAGTTTCACTCCTTTAGAGGTAAAAAAAATCCATTCATGTTCTGGACTATTCAAATGTATCACACCACTTTTCCTCAGAAGTTTTTAGATGTCTGAAACAGCGTTTTATCATAGTATATTTCATTGAATTTATTAGAATTTTCTCTGCACCAGTAAAATTTACCTGTAGTTAAATTTCTTCCTCAGATCTTGTGGACTTTCTCAATTTATCTGGAGTCAGTGGCTATCCTTCCACAACTTTTTATGATTAGCAAAACAGGTGAAGCTGAGACCATCACCACACATTACCTTTTCTTCTTGGGCCTCTATCGTGCCCTCTATCTTGGCAACTGGATCTGGCGTTACTACACAGAGAACTTCTATGATCAAATTGCTGTTGTTTCTGGAGTTGTACAAACTATCTTCTACTGCGATTTCTTTTATCTCTATGTCACTAAAGGTAAGGATCACTGATAGAATAGCACCAGTTTGAGCAGATGAGTTCGCAAAGTTGTGGCATGACAGTGATTTCAGTGCAAGCCAGTTTTCTTGCAAATGATCTGAAACTGTAATCAGCACTCCTACTAGACTTGTCTCTTGTCACACAACTTTTCTACTTGTACAGACTTTTTAGTAGTAGTAATGCACTTCATGAATATAAAATTCTTAATGCAAACAAACTGGCTTGGGAGAATCACACTTTCTTCTAATCCAACATAGAATAACCCTATTAAAAATACTACTGATAAATGTTTCTGTTCTTCTGAATGAAAGTTTTAGTAGTCTTATTCATTATTTCTCCCCATCTAGTATTGAAAGGCAAGAAGTTGAGTCTCCCAGTGCCTATCTGAAGACGGACAGCAAAGCAAGCTCTTGAAGACCCTGCTTCCAGGTTCAGAGGATGTTCTTTTCTGCTTTTCTGCCAAAAGGCTCAACTAGCATTTGAAGAACTTCCCCTTCAACTACACTGTGACTAGTAAACTCCAGACTATGCCTGGGAATCTACCGTTTGAATAGCTAACATGCATGACCTATCTATTCAGTGTCGAGCAAATATTTCCATTTTCTTTTGTACTGGAGCACTCCTTTGCTGACTGAACTCTGCTTGTAACAAATAAAACAGTGCAAATTGTATGCCCATTTGATCTCTGTGTATGTTTCAACATTGATGCAAACGAAATTATTTCAGGGTAAAATTCTATTTCATTCAATTCAGTCATGGCCGACGTAAACTGAGTAATGAGTTAAGCCTTAATACACAGTTGGACTGAAATTGCTTCTTCAGGCTGAAATAAACTAAAATCTTCAAAAAGATCTGGCACTTCATCAATTCAATAAGGAAACTGTTGAATCTACTAGGAAGGGAAGTTTAGATAAAAATAAGGGTTTTCTGGGTTAAAGAGTACTCAGAAGTGGCTTACCATTTCATTCTTCTGGGGGCATTCTGGGACTGTGCAGCGTGCCCACGGCAATACAGGTTGGCTCTTCTGGAATACACAGCAGGGAACTGAACCCACAACCTCAACCAGATACCTAATTCACTGAGCTATCCAGCCAGTTCTTTACGATGCAAGCAGAATATATATATCTTTATTCCGTATTTATAATCAAAATTAAATTTATTTTGTTCCATCTTAAATTGACTTTCAAAGAAACAGATGTCAAGAACAGAAGAAAAATGTGACATTTGAGCAATGTACCTTTCAAATAAAAAACAAGAGTCCAGTTTATTGACAACAGTGTTTTATTCATACCTACAAAAGAAAACAAGATGGTATCAAAAGGACAATTTACAAACTAATAATAACATAGCTTTTTAGTATGCTGTGCCTGAACACCACAGAACTATGAATCTCTCCATTCAAGTCTTTGTTATTACAACAGGAATGTGTTCAAATACTAGTAAAAGTTGAAACAGAGAACTGATCCCATCCCAAAAGCCTCTCATTTAGAGCATAAATCTTTCAACCAAAGACCACAGTGACTTATCTGGAAGGGAATATAAGCTGGACTGATATTTCTAAAAATGTTCACTGGGGGTAGCGATGGACATTACAACTTTGTCAACAGGGCTCTTTAGCTGGTAGATGGAACCAAGCAGCACCAGGTGGGTCATAATCAGTACACGCCACAGAGCATTCAATGGTTAATTAACACTCAGGCTGAGCCTGAAGACTCTGGGCTATAGTTGTTGCCAAGCTACAACAAAGCACAAAACCCAAAAACAATTTTATGGCTGCAACGATTGGTGAAGACCACACAACAGACATGACCTTCTTGAAACCCCTTTTAAGGAAAATGGGAAGTACACATCTCCACCATGTTTTTAGGTTAATATCTGCACTAACCAACAGCCCAATGATAGCTTTTCCAGGAAAGATTTAGTCAGTGTTCAGCAAATGATCATTTCAAACTTTTTTAAGCTCTGAAACTCACTGCCAGAATTCTTAATTCTGCAAATTTATGATTACAGAAATAAACAAGAAAAAAAATTAGAACTACCAAAAATGTCCCTCCCCCAGTCTGTGCCAACAACCTACCTGTATGTTGCGTGGAGATAAACAACTGATTTATGAGCTCTGGGAACATAAATCAAAATTCCATTTTTATATGCCAGCCCCACACTGCTATAAAATAACTGGACTGGCTTATTTGGCTGAACTGCACATTTCCCAAAACAGAAGAAAACACTGCAGCAAACACATTATGCCTCTCAGTCGGTATATAAGTGATCTCCTGCCTTGTTCTCTGAACATGAACAGGTGATGCACTGCAAAGCCAACAATACCAATCCTTCTGCTAGAAATCACAAGACATAAGCCTTAGTACTTGAAGAGGGATCCCACCCTACCCACCCACCTAAAGCCTTGCTCAGCCTAGGGGAAAAAAATCAACACTATTGAATGGAAGCGTTTACTAAACTTCTATCCTTCCCTAAAAGTTCCTAGAAGGCTACCTACCTGTAAAAGCCGAGTGTAAAAGACAGCTGAAGAAATTCATTCAAAAGCCAAGCAAAGCCCTAATCAGATGAGAATACGAAGGTAGCTTCAAGACATATTTGCCATCTCTTCCTCCTCCCCCACGAATAGGGGTTCATATTCCATTTTGTCTAAAATCATCCTTTTAAGATTTAAAATAGAAAACTGAACCATTTTACTCATTACAGTGGTATCCAGAATGAGGCATTTTACATTAAAGTAATAGATACCAAGTAAATGAAGACCAAGCTAGCATCCCCTTTTACAATCCTGCTGAGTACAATCTTAACCTCAGCAATTCAAACTTGAGAAAAAGACTTAAATTATAATCCCTTGGGTGAAATGGACGTGTTAGCAACTTAAGAGTCATGCAAAAATCTGCTTAACTTATAAAAATGTAATAATTTTGTGATTAAACTTGGGGTGAAAGTGCATGCCAACAGAGAAGAACACTCAGCTCCAACACTCTAATATCCCTTCCCCTTATCTGTGGAGTGGAGTTTTACAACAACCTGAGAAAAACTAGATTAATTATCTTTTCAATATTCACCTGTGCCAAATCCAAGGTCTTCAATCCAATTGCTGCTGAAGCAAATCAAGTCTCAATTTTGGTAAGAAAAAAAAAAAAGCACACCACCTTTAATATTCTGTTAAGACAGGACCACTCCTTAGCACCACTTTTCTTGGTTCACAGCATGGTTAAGTTGTCCTCTCTGCAGCAAGTTTTCATACACAAGCCTCAGACACAATGAGAATTGGACTGGGACATACCTGCCCTATAGGAATTTGTTTTGTTTTTTTTTTGAAAGAGAAAATAATCATTCTGTATCACTCAACATGCAAGGCCAAAACATGTGTAAAGTCAGTTTTCCAGTCATCACTAATTTTAAAAACAAAATCAATAATGTGGACTGGAGACCACTGTTTGTGGGCAGAATTTGGATGGTGAATTCTAGATCTAACCTGCATAAGGGGAAAACATCACACTGGGGGTGGTGAGGGAGGAGAGAAGAGGTTTTTAATTGCAAATCTTGACTGGTAACCACTAAACCAAATGATCTCATTTGCGTGAAGGGGGAGGGGGTGGTGGAGGAGGAGGATATTGGTAGTTGGCAGTCTGTCCCATATAGCCCATCACGTTGGTGCCTGGAGGCTGGGGAAACTGTTGCGACATGAGAGGCTGTGGCTGCTGGCCTGAACGGCCTATCCCTGCATACTGCTGCTGATTGGTGCTTTGTGAGTTCCTCCCACTGTTGGCAGTGCTGGCTCCACCATACCCAGCAGCACCATATTCTGCCCCGTAGCCACTTGCTCCATATGCAGCTGCTCCATAGGCTCCCTGGGCATAAGCATACTGGCCCTGCTGTGCCCCAAAGGCAGAATTTGCATTTCCATATGCACCGCCATAGCCCTTGTTGGCTCCATTGGCAAAGCTGTCACCACGATCGCGGTCTCGGAAACCAGTTGAGTCTCTTCGGCCATCTTTAACTCCCCGGAGCCTCCGTTCACACTCTTCTTGGTACATCAGATTAGGGTTATTGGAAGAGTTACTGGTACGATAACGAGAACGGCCACCTGGTGACATTTAGGAGTGGATTTAATATTGCTTTGCCTTCTATTCAAAGTTTATCAAATGAACTTAACCTTGCTGTAATTAAACTGTGCTTGCCTATTCACTATGATCCTTCTACTCATCACATGATTTACTTGCCAAGTTCAATTTGTGCTCTAAATATTTTTCTTTCAATACATAAAACAGTGTAATAATAATAAACTATGAAAAATCCCTTATGTTTGATATAAAGAGTTTTAAGACAGAAACTAAGAAAAAATGGGCTATAAAGTCTCATGGAGTTTTATTCAGATCTGAAGACTTGCTAAATTGTTAGTACTGAGGGCTACCATTTTGTACTTTGTTATACTTTACTGAAAGCAGATTTATAAAAATATAGAACAGCCTTAAAAATACAGATTGGAGAATAGACTCCTTAATCTTCAAAGTTCTTCAGACTTCCACTACTCCAGGTCAACATATGCCATTAACTTCTAGTAGTGAAACTAATTTGGAAGTACTAGGCAAAAGTGCCTAACACAACTTAAAGCTCTCTCCAAACAGGGCCCATTTCAAATTCTGTTGCTAACAACCCACATTACTGTATTCTTGAAGGCTTTCACAGCTGCGATCCGATGGCTGTTGTAGATTTTTTGGGCTGTTTGGCCATGTTCTGGAGGTTTTTCTTCCTAACGTTTCGCCAGTCTCTGTGGGAAGAAAAACCTCCAGAACACGGTCAAACAGCCCAAAAAAACCTACAACAAACCCACATTATTGCTTCTGTGAAGCTAGCTTTAGACCAATGGTGTGTGATTTGGATCACTGTCCCAAATATTGTTCCTGGAATGATGAAAGTTAAGAGCACCCCAAATCACATGATCAATCCTCTTAATAGCTTAGATTCCCAAAACACCTATGATGCTCCCCTACTCACTAGTGAAACACACTTGGTCTTCAACAGTTGAGACAACAAAAAGGAGACCATGGAAGGAGGGAAATTAATCAGCTCTCCATAAAAGAAAGCTAAAGGCAGGTTTGCTGAACAAAAACCAACATGTAACATAAGAGTAAGGGAAAACTAAATCTGCTCTAGGTCTGAAAGAGGTAAAAAAAATACATATTCCCACAAAGACAAACACTGCTTGTGTAATCCTCCCTGGAGTTCAGCTGACAAGGCACCATAGCATTCATAATATGACAATGTAACTATGATTCGAGTCCATCAATACAAAAGCAGCAAAAACTCTTACCTCCACCGCCGCCACCACCTCTATGGTCCACAAGCTGCATCAGTTTTGGATTGATAGCCTGATTGGCCTCCTCTAGCACTTTTATTAGTTCTCTAGCTTGTTTCAAATTTCCTGGTGTGAAGAAAGTATAGGCAGTGCCTTTGTTGGTGCTCCGGGCAGTACGGCCAATTCTGTGCACATAATCTTCTGAGCTGTTTGGATAGTCGTAGTTTATCACAAACTTTACATCTTCCACATCTTGTGAGGCAACCAAAGCACAGTGAGGGGTTCAGGAGAGGGTAGTGGAAGAAGGATGTGCCAACAGAAGGTGGGGAGCACAAATGCAAGTGACAGTAACAAAAGAAAAGAAAAAAGTTAGTAGTTGTAGGGAATAAATACAGTACAGACTCCTCCCAACAGAGCAAAAGGTTAAATAGATATATGTATATATATGTCCATGAGAATCCAAGTATTTGTGTTCAAAAGACAACACAAGCCAAAGCAGTTCATCATTCCTCTCAAATTCATCCATCCTTTGCTGCATGCATCTCATGAACACACACTTTATACTGCTATTTGAACACCTGACTTGTGGAATACAGGCAATTTTACTCCACAGTAGCATATCAAGGGACAAACAAATGTGCCACTCTTTTTACGGACACAGCAAACTGGAGTGGGTGAGGGAGAGAACTGCCTACGTTCTTTAACTCTGTTAGGAGAAGTCTACAAACTCTAGCAACATCAAGACCACTTACCTTCCAGTCGCCACAAGTTTTAACAAACAAAATATTTTTCAAGTAGTCTCATAAAACCTACAGTAAGAAATATTTTTCTTTGTTTTACTGGTATCTGTAAGTTATCCCAATTTCAACTGAGGTAAAACTTGCTCGTTTGGGTCAATATAAATGGTAAAACATTCCCGTCTTCTATGTTTAAAGGAGTACTACATTAACCTAAGAGCATACCAACAAACCCATTGTGGTACAAATTCTAGCATAAGACTTCTTGCAGTTAATTTGAACAAAGACCACAAACTCATATGCAAACATTAAAAACCTCATGGAAAATATCTTGAGATTTCAAAAGTATGGAGGTCAGAAAATAAACAGTGTACTACACTGCTAAAAACTTGTAATACAACATTCAGAAAAAAACACACAATTTTACAGGAAATAATAGCTCACGCACAAAAAATCTGCATTTTACAGAGAATATTCAAATATATCCAAGATAAAACACAGATTGACTTTTCTTTTAAAAATGAGAAACAATCCCTGTTTTGTTACCAGACCGATGCACACTCCCTCCTCCTGTGGGAAACCGCTGCAGCCGATCCCGTCTCTTTGCCTTTTATTTTTGGCGGCCTCCTTTCGAAAACTCCGCCCTCTGACACGGGACCACTGGAGCGCGGGGAGCATGCATCGAGGGTCCATGGCAGCGAGAAGTCCCCACACACGCTCGCTCTGTGAACTGGCTTAGATGCTTCTCTGTAGCCCCATTTGGCTGCCAAGCGCCTGAGAACCTGCGTTCACGTAAATGTTTCAGGTCCTCCCAACGCTTGCTGTCCCCTCACAGGGCTCAAAAGGGGCAATTGTCAAAAAAGAGAGAAGATGCTAAAAATTACATCCAAAAGTTCAGGCTGCATCTATTGCCAAGACTGCATCAATTTCAAATGGGGGTGGTGGAAGTGGGTTGCAGTAGTGGCAAAGGGGTGTTATGTCTGTTTCTTATTACAGCAAGGGGGGGCTCCTCAATCTTTCCAGACTCCAAAGTCCTGAATCACACCAAAAAGTGAGAAGGCAGATTTGACAGGGGCAGCGCGAGTCTCCAGCTAAGGTCCCGGTGCAAAGATCTCAAAGGGCAAGTGTACGAATAAGGATTGCACACTGAGGGCATCACATCTTCATATCTAGGGCTTATCTGGAGTCTGACAAACAGCAGGCTATGGGGCCTCAGTCAATCCCATCCTGTATGTCCATTAGCAAAGGAGCTGCAATTAATTCAAGGGAGCCTTTTCTTATCAGGAAACAAAGATGTTTCTATTAATAATGAAGGCATCAAGGAGTGGATTTTGGTAGGAAATCCATGCATGGGCAACAAGGATGAGAAAGGAAACAAGCACGGGCAATTTCCACCTTAGAAAGGTGCATATCAGTTCCATATTATGTAACGAGGTGGGGGCTGGGGAAACATGGAGTAAAAAAGTAAGGTTCTTTCTAATCTACCTTGCACTGGTGTAAAGTTATACTCCTCACAATATTTCCTCCAAGAATTACAAAACTTCAATTCTTGAGCCTTCTTTTTTAAAAACATGACTACCTGGGGTATATAACCACTAAGATGCCCCCAGAAAATGACTGTCTGACCATTATGTGAGAGGGTCAGAAACTAAGAAACACGATCATCTAGAGAGCTGCTTCGACCACCAATGTAGATATGTCCCCAGACCTGCACTGAGTGATCGGCAGCTGATATCAAAGTTTCTGTTAAAGAAAACAAACAAAAAGAAATTTAATGATTTGACTTTAACAGAGTGAAGTGTAACCAGTTTTTTTTATTGAAAAGTAGTGCAGAGGGAAGTTTTCTCTCCTGGGGATCATTTACAAAGAAGCCATTACTGGGGGACTCAACTTACCTGGAAGGAGTTTCTGAGACCAATGTTCCTTTGAGAAGAAGGAAAAGCCCTGGTGACTCAGCCAAAAAAAGTGCGCGCCCCTGTTCTATGTTTTAGGTAGAAGCCTTCACTTTCCAGGAACTTGGAGGAATTCGTCCAGAGGTTTGCAAGTCAGGTATTGTTTTTATAAAGCAGCAAACTCTGGGCCCCAAAACAAGCCAAGATGTTATTTAGTAACAAGAAACAGACTCTGGTACCTCTTCCCCACAGCCTCAGTGAAGTGGAGAAGGCAGAACGGGGAGACTGTTTTCTTTAAATAGTATCCGAATGAGTTGTTTTGGGGAAATATATGAGAAGGGCTGATTTTAATGGTCTAGGCAAGATGCACAAAGAAGCTACCAGCACATAGCAAGCCTGCTTACAAACCACTGCCAAGGAAAGTATTCTTTTTATTAAAAAGAAAAAAGAAAACCTGGTCTCCACCCCTTCTCCTAATAGGGCCAAGTTCTACCTGCACAGATCCAGACATGACCCCAGAGGACAGAGACTGAAATCCAAATGAACACCTCTAGAAAAGCATTGGACAATTTAAGGGACAATATGAGGGAATTAATGTTGACATGAACTACAACTACTTTTTAATATATTTATCACTTTTAAGAAAAGCTAAGATACCCTTTCAGAACTTTTAAACATTCCAAGAGGAATCATCATCATCATCTCAGAACTGCAGCTGGAAGAGACCTTATGGATCATCGAGTCCAGCCCATCAAAGAGACACAGTGGGGAATTAAACTTTCCAACTTTTGTCTCTGCAGTCAGATACCTCAACCACGGAGCTGCTTATACAGTACATTTAAAGAAAGTTCCTCTGAACAATCTATGTGATTGTATTAATTGATCCAATTGTACAATCTGTCACAATAGGTCAACCCCATAAATTCAAACTACTGCAACTTCTAAATTTCTTGATTATCCAAATATACTGTACAGAGGATCAAAACTTAATCCTCAAGATAAAAGAGGAACTCTTTACTCCAGTGTCAAAGAAAAATAATCTTTACAGCACTGAAAGAAAACTAAGATATATCCTCAATACACAAGACCCCATTGTGATTTTTATACACAATATATTCCAACATAATATAGTATGCCATGGCTGGGGAAGAGCGTATATACCTACTCTCATTAAGGTGCAATTACACTAGCATTGCATTTAATTATGACTGCTCTGATCACCCCAAAACTATGATCAGCTTAATGTTTAGCCATCCAGCAACAAAGCTGGAGCTTAAAAGGTGTAGTGGAAAAATTGGGCTGAGTAATTAGATGTCTCTTCTCCTCACTGGCGATCGATTAGTCATGCCTAGCTCTTGCTGCAGACCAAAGCCTGTTCATTAGGAGCAGGAAGAGATTTTGAATATGAAAGAAAAAAAAAGATCAGCGTTAAAAAAAGGCATTTCATATGCGGGAGAAAGCCACGCTTTACAATTCTTTGGGGGGGAAATGTGTTGGTCTAAAAGAAACAACCTGAAAAGCAGGCAGAGAAGCCCATGTGTACAAACCTAGCCCACGAGATGCAACATCTGTAGCAATGAGGATAGGAGCCTTTCCAGAACGGAATTCTGAAAGGAAAAAATACGTATACAACATAATTTGGAAACACAGATTTAAGTTTGACAGTTTCAAAGTAAATCTTGAAACTTTAGCAAAACCCCATACCAGAACTACATGAAATAAATGTTTTGGGACTAGCTCTTCATATTATTGTTTTGAGATTTTTCCATCAGGAAAGTACATTAACACGAATGTTAATACTCTCATTTACAAAAGCTAAAAACATTTCAACAAAAAAATGTAAAAATAACCCTGGAGTATTGTATCACTGCAAACCATAACTCCCAGGGATACAACTAGAACAATGGTAAGCCAGGACATTTTTTCTACTCCTTACCATTAAGCACCCAATCTCGTTCTGGCTGACTCTTGTCTCCATGAATACACATAGCTGGCCAACTACCAAAAAATAAAAATAAAGGTTTTCATTAGTTTTAGCCACCATGTCTATGAGTTTCTGAAATGCTTTTTTTTTTCACACACTGAAAGATATGCAATGATTTTAAGCAGGCAGGGAACAAAAACATGGGTGTTATTGCACCTTCTGAAATACTACTGAGAGAATTCACAATTCTAAAAAAACTTAAGAAAATACAGAAATAAAGGTCTGGATAGACTATATCAGATATAAATTCTATGTCAGTATGCCACCTAAAGATATCTGAAAATCAAGCCACGCTCTTCTATTTTTCTTTCCTTGCATCTTCCAATCTGTTTGCTTATTTCTGAAGAAAAAAATCATCTGTGTGATCTTTCTTGATAGTGGTTCATTATTTTTTTCCTAAAGTATGAAGGATGTCCTACAACCTCAAATTTCAAGAGGGTACTTTTAAAAATGTTGTTCTTTTGACAACTGTTTTGCTTACATTGTACGATTGTACATCATACAAAGATAGACAGCCTGTCTCCTAGATATGAAGCACAGTACTCATTAGTTTCTTAGCTATACAGCAACATTAGTTGCTCCATAGAATTAATTACAAATCAAACCTCAGGACTATCTATATTACACCAAAAAGAGCTCTCAAGACTAAAATTGGTACATCTCAAGGCTTTCTGTAACACAACCTGTCTGAATTATGACTAAAAAACCTACCCATCTCTACGCATTCGTCGAGTTAGATCATCACATCGTCGTTTTGTCTCCACAAAAATAATTGTCTTGTTCTCTTTTTCAGCCATGATTTCTTCCATCAGCTGTATCAGTCTTTTAACAACAAAAAGATAGTCACACAAATTATACACAGGAGCATTGATTTTCTTTATTTAGAGCAGAGATGGGCAAAATGCAGTGCTGGGGTGGCATGTGGCACCAAACTTCCCTTTTCCAGCAAAAAAAGAGCGAGCTGCTTCTCCCTGAAACCTCCAGGAGTGTCAGCTGACCTTATAAATAAGCAACAAAACCTTCCTATGTTATCTATTCCAATGGAATATGATTTTTTCAAAACTGAAAGTAGACCTCTAGCCACTTCATGTGTCATGAGTTTAGTGCATTTCTGATAACCTGTGAGAGCCCTCAGAGGATCCTGAAGGTAGGAAATTGGCCCTTGAACCCATACCAATGTCTCTCATTCCTGATTCAGAGATAAGATGATTTTAACATCATTCAATCTGCATAAATTTCAAAAGCAACCTCAGCAATTTTAGTCACATAGGCATAGCAAGCCACAGCAATCTTAGTGCAGTGGGTGTTAATGGAAAACTATCTGGCTTTCTGGTTTGGGTCTTTACTGCTAAAATATGTAAGTGGGTAGCACTGTCTTATTTTACTTCTTTTTGTAAGTGCTTTATAAGCTGCAAGAAGAACATGGAGTTAAATATATCTAGTCTTACTATCTGAATTAACCTAATCAATTTTAAACAATTCTACTCTGAAAGAGGTTTCCAAAAGTAATACAGTATCCATACTTATGATCCTTCTCGTTCTCCATGCACACATCCACTATCTGCAGGATATTATGATTGGCACTCAGCTCCAGGTTGCCCACGTTGATCTGGACATAGTCATGCAAGAAATCCTCAGCTAGCTGGCGCACCTCCTTTGGCCAAGTGGCACTCCACATTAGGGTTTGCCTATCAGGCTGAAAGAAAAAAGATGAGTTATTGAGGGGACAGACTCTAAAATGGAAATGTAAGAGATGCTAATATAGCAATGGTTTACATACTCTTATCTGATCCACAATTTTACGTATCTGAGGTTCAAAACCCATATCCAGCATTCTATCAGCTTCATCCAGTACAAGGTATGTACATCGCCGGAGATTCGTCTTCCCTGCTTCCAAGAAATCGATCAGACGTCCAGGGGTAGCAATGCAAATTTCAACGCCTTCAGAGAACAGGGAGAGAAGTGTGTGAAAAATAGTAGAGACTGAACACAGTAATAAATAGCTTCTTCCTTTGACCTATGAATCTAGATCTCAAGAATGAGATCTGCTGCCATCTAAGTTTCAACTCTCATAACATATTCCTCAGACTCACAGTAATCATATTCACACTACAACTGCCTCTAATTAAGAAAATCAGAACAATGTTAAATAACTCAATCTTCAACACAGACATATATCCACCATACATGAAAACACACCTTTAATAAAGCTGAATCTCCTCTAGTTCTAAATTTGGAACAGAAATATTGTGCACATTTATAAGATGAAAAAAAGTATATAAGCTTGTATCCAAGCATTTTTCATAATGGTATTTTCATTTAATAAAGGCAGAACAATGTTTCCACTTCACTGATTATTACAAGAGGCCTCACTAAAAAGCCTCAATTGTATCCCACATATTTATGTGCATTACAGTTATCTAACTGTTGAAGAGTAGTACCACTACCAACTATTCACACAAGGCTTACTCCACGGCACTAAGTTCTCTCTCTCATGTTCACAATCATTTTAATAAAAAAATTGAACATTTTAGGATTGAACAAATATGTTTGGAACAACCAGGCATCATATATCCGCATTACCTCTCTCCAAGTCTCTGATCTGTGGACCTTTGGGTGCTCCTCCATATATACACGTACTCTTCAGTCTGGAACATTTGCCATAATCATCAGCCACCTGTTGGACTTGCTGAGCCAATTCTCGGGTAGGAGCTAAAACCAAGCACTGTAAAGAAAGCAATCCAAAGCACTTAGTAACACATGTCAATGTTAAGAGTACATACTTAAACATCACTGACAGACCTAAAAACTACCTCTTTATTTATTGAAGACTCACAAATATACCAAAACATGGCAAATGCAACTAACTGCACACATAAAAAAATGAAGAAATACTCACAATTGGACCATCCCCCCTTTCTAAATATGGCTGGTGATTGATGTGAACAATCGCGGGCAGCAGGTACTGAAAGAAGTAATATATATATATGAGAAGACATGAAACGGATAGTCAGTTGATGAATTGTGTTAAGAATGGATACAAATATGACTTATATTTTGCCTCAATATAGCAACATGATTCTCTAAGTTTAAAAAGAACAGCAAGATGTTTGGAGCAGGTACATCAGTTATTAATGAATGTAAATCATATAACAACTAAGATTTATAGTTTCCACTTCCCCATTCTTCTGCAAACAGCCAAGTTGATCTGCAGAAGGCTACATTAATGGAAAAAAGGAAGAAAAGTCCAATGTGCCAATGACATGTGGTTCCAGTCTGCACACCTGCACTGATATTACACTCCTTAAGCTCCAAGGACACATGGAGCTGTTTATCATGAGGTTTGAGCAGTATCTTTCACCAACAAGACTGAAACCTACAAGCAACAAAGTAGGACTGTTTTGTGAATAAGGGCATGTGTTTCATTCACTCTTCTGATGACAGCATTAACACCAAAAAGCTGCAACTAAAGAAATGTTCAGCATAAACATGTAGAGCATCAAACTGGGCCTACTTATCTAGAAAATGTAATGAATAAAGTAGGACTTCTTAATGAATGAACACATAATATAAATGTGGAGGAAAAAATAGTTGTTCCATGCAAAAACTAAAGAATACATACTGCTAATGTTTTTCCAGAGCCAGTCTGTGCAATGCCCACCATGTCACGACCACTAAGGGCCAACGGGAAGCCCTGACACTGAATTGGAGTTGGTTCTGTGAAATGCTGGTCGATCAAGACATCCATGACATATTCTACAGAACAAGACATACATGTATTATATAAATATTTGCTATAAATTATTTCAATAAACTTCTACCACATAGGAAAGTCACAAGACGACTTCCAGAACTAAACATAACCAAGTCCTCTGAACTCTGGTCCCCAGCTGCACAGCAGAATACTCACGAGGGAAGTTACACTGGTGGAAGGCAAATACAGGCTTGGGGCAACCATCTGCACCTCGAACTGTAATCTCTTTCTTTCTTCTCAATTCATCAACCTCATACTGTTTTAGACGAATGAAAAACAGAAATAAACCTTATGAGAAACAGCAATTAGATACCTTTCATACTTCCCTTTCCACAAGTGCAAACTGTTGCTATCCATTTGCACTTATGTTTTATAACAGAGCCAGCTGACAGAAAAATATTTTTCTCATTACTCCCATTTTCAAGAAATTATCAAACATGCGTACACACACAGAGGAACTAGAATTCATGTCAAAAATACCATTTGTTTTAACAAATTCCATGGGAAAAATATCTTACAGAACAGAATCCTATCACTGTTCACATGAGAAATGCATAATTTCCACTGCTAATTGCACCTAATGGCACACCTAAATCAAGTGTCTGCTCACTGTGCAACTGACAAATCCCCCTGCACCATGTCAATTAATTGCAGCAAGTTACACAAACTGTACACAAATATAAATAGAATTAATGAATGAATTTATTATGGTTGGGTGACCAGCTCATAAAACATATTTATGGCTAAAATATACAAAATGCAGTTTAAAAATATACAATCAGTTCATAAAACATGTATTTAATATATACAAAATGCAATTTAAAAATTATATTTAAAAGTGTAGAATGTTGGATTAAATGCTACTTCTCATACTGTTAACTAACAACATTCTGGTGTTACTTGAACACGATCTAAAAATAATTGTTTGAAGTAACTGTTCTGAACTATTTCCAACAGTTGATAAAAGACATTTGATAAGACAAATGTCAGACACTGCTGTTTTAAGAATTATACTGTATACATAGCCATCTGGCCAAGTTTTTTCCATCCAGACAAACTACTTGTAAACTTGTATCAAATATGAAAACTTTCTCTTAAAAAGCAAATTTATATCAAGTTTTCACTTCCACAAAAGTTAATGTAATTCACGTAGCATTAAGATCAGTTTCAAGAGTGAACGGCATATATAAATACAGAGTGCACAGGAGTTACTTACCTAGGCACAAAAATAACCTCCAGATCACCAAGTCTAATAGATTTCATGAATTAGAAAATATCTATTAAAAATAACCCTGTAAATTTATGTGACTAAAAATATTATGAAAGCAGTATGCACACCAACCATACCTGTCCGTAAAAATATGCCCAATTATTTTCATAATTTGGGCAGCACTCAGAAGTACTAAAACTAGAAAATGTTTCCAGGTCTGCCAGTAACATCTAGAAGAACACAGAAAACTTACTGGAGTGAGTCTTGCCACTTCTGGATGCTCAGCATAGAAATTCTTCTCAAACTTGGGCAATTCACTCAAGTCCCATTTTTTCTTACGCAAACGTTCCCCAGGGTTTCCGAATTTTTTGGGAGGAAGAGGACTGCCAAACCTGGGGGATTAAAATAAGACATTATTTGATTTATATCCCACCAGAAAAACCCAAGGCAGATTACAAAATGCTTAAGAACCCAGATACAACTCACTCAATTATACTAGAGTATAGTTGATGTTTTTTATATTATAACCTTGAAATTAAAAAATTGAACATAGAACTAAAGCCAGGCTACAGTATGACTTAGTTATAGCATACTGCAGTACTAGAACTAGCGACTTCAACAATTTTAAAACAGCTGAGATGACAACAACAATGATGTCATCACCCTGCACTTTTAATTTTAATTAAATTTAATATTTCCCTTCAGGTTTCAAGGACTGCCTTGGACTCCTTTTGTCCCAGGGAAGCCTTTAGGAGCCTTGAGATAAGATGGGGGGGGGTGTGCTTTAAAACTGGAAAATCACAGCTGGAATCCTGCTGGCAGTGCCTATCTGGCAGTGGGACAACTGCGAGGTTTTCTCTCAATTTAAAGGCCTCTCCCCAAGCTAAGGCTTCCCCAGGGCAAAGGGAACTGTAGAAAGCCTCAGAACAAGGTGGGTGGATGAGAAAGTTTTAAATGGAATAAAAATTAAAAGTAAAGGCCTAGGATGATGACATAGTTCAGTCAACTCAGTTGTGCCAAACTAGATTTCTACCAATTTATTATAAAAACGTAGGCATCATTCATGAGTCTGTTTAGTTAACAAAAGTCTGCTTGAGAGTAATTTAAAAGTGTGCATTTCAGGCACTCCTTCCATGCATTAATCTGAGAAAATCAGATTAAAATTAAAAACTTCTCTACACTAGAGAAAATATCACTTATTTTTTATATGCAAAGCCTGTCAAATAACTAAATTTACACAAAAGCAATATGACCTAATCTTCCTCCTTTGACCATTTATTACAGTAGATTTCCAACTATCAAACGGAAAATAAACGTTATTTTTTATTCTGAAAAAATTAACTCCACTTCAGGAAATACTAAAGATACCAAAAGATAATTGTTTCTTAAATTTTCTATATATTGCAACTTTATCTTTCAAACAAAAGTAAGAATAAAAAGCAGTACTTTAAAAAAACCTCATACACAGAAACAAAAGGAGAAGAAATGGGACTCTGCAGTCATATAAATAACTATCTCTGAGTTATTCAGCAGCAAACCACTACAAATGTGTGTACTAGGATGCAGTTGTAATGGCAAAAAGTCATTCAGACACTGAAAGTACATGTCTGAGCATTTTTATTCAGATGAATAGAGTAGATTTAGTATGCATATCATAATATTGTAGCCAAAAGCTATGGAAGTAAATCCACCTAAGCACATGAGAACTTGATTTTAAGGAAAATATGACCAAAACCATGCTGTGGTTATTTAAAGAAAACAGTTTACCAGTAGTGAGCCACACACATACACACACACAACCTTCCTGCAACTCAGTTCACTTCTATAGCCCCAAAATGCTCGTTATTCAAAATTCCTCTACATAGGCAACACCCCCCCATGACGGTTAGACACAGTTCCTGTTAAAACTCAATTCCACTTTTAGTGCACAAAACATAATCAACCATTAAAAAAAGGGGTGCTACTTCTTCAAGAGACATCTGCAAAAATGTATCCATTTCAGACTATAAGATCTATTTTTTCTCACTAGGGCTCACAACACCATCAGCATTTTTCCTTTACATATCTTTTTGGAAGTTTATCCAACACAAGGAGCCAGCAGCCCCAAAATGTCAAACAAAACCTATGCATTGGCAAAAATCCTGCTGCTCAGTGTAGCATATCACATTAGAGGAGGCCCGCTGAAACAATGGGACTTTAGTGAACCAACTCCTCTGTAAGTTCCATTGATTCAAATAGGTCTGCTCTAACTGCAACTTTCAACACAGAAAATTAGATCAGTTAGAGTAGCTGTATTTGAATCAATTGAACTTACAGAGCAGCTGGCTCACTAAATCCCCACTGATTTAATGGGCCTACTGTAGTGTGATTTACTATTTATTTATTCTGTTTACATATCACCCATCCGGCCTAAGGCCACTTTCTACGTGACAACCAAGCAGGATTTTGGCCATTCTCAAATCATATTTCCAGATTTCCATAAAACATTTTTATCCTTATCTTTCACCTACGTTAACATTTCAACCTGTATATTTTACAGGGTGAATTAGAGTAGATTATGTTCTGTTCTGTTATTGCTGCTATGTGCCAGCAAGTCACTCCTTATCGTCACCTTATGAATAAGTGATCTGAATTTTTTTTCCTGTCAGCTTTCTTAACTGTCCAGCTTTCACAGCCATACATGGTTTATTTCTTTTTTTTTTTGTTCATATCAGAGCACTGCACAATTTGAATTTACAGACATTGCACTATAAACTTCCTACTATAAAATTACCAACCACAATAAGTGTTTCTGATGGTTATCTACATTTGTGTCTGCTGAATGGAGAAGGTAGGTCTCTAATTGTTTTATCTCAAAATACTACAATAGGGATTGTCACCTGATCCATTGTTATCGGTAAATTACCACAGTTCCAGTAAATGTCCTTGTTGATGCCAAAATCATTTACTGGAAGTTAAATCACTTTAAATTCAAATCACCCCTCACAAGTAAATACATTTAATCAAAACTGTTGCACAAGTAAAATGTTAGCAACAAACAAGGTATGGCTCAATTTACTGTTTCTGACACATTTATGTAAAATCTGTTGTTATTATGTGCCACCACATTCTGACTTTTGGCACCTTTATTAATGAATAACCTCCAAAATGCTGTAGTTCTTGCTTGAGTAGATCCTTCTTATGTTTAGTTTTCCTCTTTGCCTACTGACTCCAACAGGCTCAGGGTGTAGTACCGTGGATTCGATTTAAATCAAACTGATTTAAATAACGATTTGATTAAAATCTGATTTTTTTAATAATTCAAATTTTAAAAACTGACGTATTTCTTATTTCAATTTGATTTAAACCAATTGGATTTTTAAAAAAAAAATCAATTATTTTTATCCATCCCGAGATTAGCCTAATTACTCAAGAGGGAAAACCCTCTGTATTTTAACACTGCTAGTACCTTTGCAGCTGCCATTCATACGCTATTTCTACGGCGACTGCCAAAGTCACACTGATCGTTAAAAGAAAAACTGCATCCACCACAACATGAGATATATCGCTCAGAAATGGGAATCTACACGAGGGTTTTGTATGAACAGGAGGGCATCTCAGGGAGTCAGAGGCCCCTCTGATCGGCCGAGGGTGATCGGACGGCAGCAAACTCTGTCCCCGCGGCCTACAAGCCCATCTCGGCAAGGCCTCGCACTTCCCTCCCCGGATCTCCACTCACTCGCAGGCCAACAAGAGGCACCTCCTCGTCCGCAGTTTTGCGTCCATTTTGTGACGCCATTTTCCATTCCCCTCCGCTCACGAACCCCCCCCCCCCTTTTTCCAACAACATTTCTGCGACCTTAGGGATTACACAAGGCTAGAGAGACAAACGGCAGGCGAGGCTTTCTCTCATCCATACAGGCAGCGGCGGGGGGAGCTTCGCGCATCGTTAACAACGGCGGGACAGACGTTCGCCTGAAAGCCAAAAGCCGTTTGCCCTCTTAAACCGATCTGGCTCCCGGCATAAACACTTCGGAGTGAAGGGCACTGCTTCGATGAGATCCGCCACCTCGCCTTGCACTCGCCCCGACGGCATGGCTAGATCGGGACCCCCGCCTGTATACCCGCCGCGCCTTCTCCCTTGGCGGCCTCTGCCCTGTTCCCTGCCCCAGCCCCAGCCGGCAGAAATCCAGCAGATCCGCCGTGCCAGGCCCAGCTCGAGACCTGCTCCTCCTGCTGATATCTACAGGCATAAAGTGGGAAGAAGGCTGCCGCCATTGCCGAGGCCGGCCCAGCTCCCTTCCCCAGGCTCTCCTTACCCGCCGCGGTCCCGGTCGCGGCCTCGGTCTCCGAAGCCTCGCATCCTGACAGGCCGAAAGGGCTTCCCGGCGCTGGACCCGGAGAGCCGACGTTCAGGGGGCCCGGCCGAACCTCTTGTGGCTTTTCTGGCTGCAGAAAGATATCTGTTGGCGCAGCCTTAGTAGCTGTGTTTCCCCTTGCTTAGAAAGCCGGCTGGGCTCAAAGTCCCAAAACCTTCGACAGGCCAAACCGAGTCAGGAGTTGCTGAGGGAGGGAAAGCCAGTCAGCCTTTTTCCTCCGGCCTCCTGACACAAAATGGCCGCCGTTGCTCTAGCTGGCCTCTTCTTACGTTATCAGTCTGCCGGATTGTTGCGTAAGAGTGTCCCTGAATAGCCGGCGAGGGCGGGGAGACAGAATTTTCGCTCCACGTATCCGCGAAAGAAAAAGAACTCAGCGACGCTCCCAAGGGTAGATTCAAAAAAGGACGAGGCGTGCGGAAAATGCGTAGCTGCAGATCTGATGAGTTGGTTCTTTCTGCGAAGACCTACACTTTTCTGCAAATTCTCAAAAGTCGTCTGTGTTGCGAACCGAACCGTAAGGAAACCCCAACCCGGGCGGGGGGGAAGGGGGAAGAATTTGTTTTTCACGCAATTTCCGTAGGTGCCGCCAGTTCCGTAGCGGGCGCTCATTCTGCGGAGAAACTGCTATCAAATAGCAGAACTGCCTGGACTGTGTAGCGTATAGGGTTTAGAGAATAAGGACTGTATCGAACGGAGGCGGCGCTGGGGTCGTGAAACAATGAGCCGGTTCTCTCATGCAATTAAGTGTACAGTATAGTACTTGTTCAGATTTTGGTTGAGGCTCCAAAATTTTATCTTCACGCCCCTTCTATATAGTAACAGATTGGGTTTGGGTATCTGCGCATGTTGTTTGTGAAAGCAGTCGGGAAAGAGAGCGACAACGTTTGGCGCTGAAAACTGCAGCCATAATAATCCCCATCTCCAAAAACCTGAGGACGTTACCGAGGATGCTCATAATCAGGGACGACTGGCGATTTGGCCGCCACGTGGCAAAGGGTCCAGATAATGCTATTGAAGTAGCCCGCTTCTGGTCAAAAACAGTCTAATTATCTTAACATTTTAATTTGTTTTTAGTTTTACCTATATATCATATGCAGCCGTATTTTTATCTTGTGCAATGCTCTGATATGAATAAAGAAAGAAAGACAACCAAAGTAACATGTTCTACCAGTAGAATGTTTTGTTGTGTAGTACAGTATTCTTTGTGGCACCCCCAGTGCTCACTGGAAGGCCAGATCCTGAAGCTGAGGCTCCAGTCCTTTGGCCATCTCATGGGAAGAGAAGACTGCCTGGAAAGGAGGCTGATATCGGTGTGAAAGCAATGGGAGAAGGGGACGACAGAGGACGAGATGGCTGGGCAGTGTCATCTAAGCTACCAACATGCATTTTTGACCCAACTCCGGCAGGCAGTGGAAGACAGGAGGGCCTGGCGTGCTCTGGTCCATGGGATCACGAAGAGTCGGACCTGACTAAAATGACTAAAAAACAACAATAAAAAATTCTTTGTGGCATAACAAAAATACTGTCACCAAAAGAAAGATCTTGAAAGGGGGTTTCTCTCCACAAAGTGACATCAAGCAAAAGAAAATCCTTTAAGTGCCTTCATCAATTTAATCACTTCTCACCCAAACACAAAACAATTGCCAGGGTTTTTGTTCCCAGCAAGTGTGAACAATAGTGAATGGAGATGGGCACAAACTGCCGGGTCACTGGCTCAACCTGGTTCGTTTACTGGCCTCACAGGTGTCCTATGATTTGGTGCCCCACCCCCTCCATTGGGCACCCATTCAGAGGCAACACCCGAGCTTCCCTGCCCTATTTCCGCTGGGCTCCACCTCTCAGTGGGCAGGGAGGCGGAAGCATGGAGCACCTATGGTTCCATTAAATGAACCCCACCAAACCTCCAGTTCGTGCCCATCTCTACTAGTGAGCACAAGAGGGTATCCTATAGATTAGTAGTCTTCAACTTTTTCCAAACCATGGACCAGTTGAGGGGGCCGGGGTCTGTGCGTAGGGAGGCAGGGCACCCCCCGCACTTGCGGATGGGATGGACATGCATGCATGGGTGGGCAGGGCAGGGTCAGGTGGGCAGGGTGTGTGCGCATGCACGGATGGGTGGGGCATGCTCGTGTGCATGTGTGGGTGGCTGGAGCACCCCATGCATGCGGGTGGGCGGGCTGTGTGTCTGTATGATGGAGGGAGTGCAGGGTGGTGGTGAGTAATCTGTCTCCATGGCCCACTCCTACCAAGGCCACGGACTGGGGGTTGGGGACCCCTGCTGTAGACCATATTGACTGCTGCCATTCATGTTCTCAACATTCAAACTGGTCTTTACTGTACTCTGTAATGCTCAGCATTCGTTTTCCTGCTAGCGATACAAGCACGAAAATATCAAGCCATTTCCTGGTATTTTGAATTGTGAATAGAGAATGGGGGTATTCGTATTCGAATACAAATATCCCCGCGTAGCTGGACTTAACACGCGTCCAGTAGTAGTGGCAACCTGGCTCTTTCTTCCAATCGGTCCCGGAGCCCCGCTCGGCTAGCTGCTCCTCGCAGTGGAAGGGAGGATGAGTCTCTCTGCAAGGTTGCGGAGTCACTTGCTAGCTGAGCAGGAAGAGTGGCTGGAAGGAAGAGCGAGGCCACTGCGACCGCTGGACGTGTGAGGGTCCAGCTGCACCAGGATATTCGTATACGAATGCCCCCATCTCTGATTGTGAATACAGAAGCACAATATCCCACATTCATAAACTGGAGGATTTTTGAGCAACTTAACTTTCTGGCTTTTGCAAACAGACTTACATATATATACATTTCACACAAATGGCAACAGAAACTTCCTTCCTGTAGAATTGCCCAGAATATGAGCACATGATCTATACTGTGTTTGCTGGAAGAAGACAGAAGCAAGAACAGCTGGGATGTTGCTATGCTCCCTAAGTGCCAAAATATTTTGAAGGTCGTTTTGGACTTAATAAAATATGAAGCAAAGGTTTAAATGCAACATATACAATGGAGAAACATAACCCCATTTAACTTCTCAGGTAAATTAATGTTGCCATGCCATCTCTGCAGAATGCAGACTTAGAAGCTATGTTTCAATTTTGAAACCCTTTCCTTGGGACAGGCAACAGATAAAAGCTCTACAAACATATGTGCATGTTATCCAAAAGATAGTCCCTCAACTTTTTTTGGGGGGGGGGACAGAACTGAGAGTTAGCAAGGATTGTCATTGGAAACCAAGGTCAAAATCATCCATACCATGTGAAAGAGAGGGAAAATATTAACTTATTTGAAATGTGTTCAAGGAGAGCCTAACCAATATCATAGCCCGGAAGGCAGAAAAGTGGATGCTCAATTAAGTCAAGCCAGAACTCTTATTAGAGCAAAAATGTGTAAGCTGAGGCTATCCTACAATGTACACCAGAGAATACAGAAGTAACCATAAAGGAAGCCATAGCTATTAGTATGCAACACCTGAGCAGAACTTACTGGAAAAGAGAACATTGCTGGGCAGGGGGGCAGCAGAAAAATAAAACAACCTAATGTGAGATGATGTCGTTTTGCAAGATCCAAGCAGAGTTGTTAATGATAGGACATTTTAAAGGTCATTAACTCATATAGTCACCACAAATGAAGAGTGAATTGATGGCACATTACATCTTTGGAGTTCTTAATTACCACACAATGGCATAGTTAAAAGATGAGGCCTGAACAGAGATGGGCATGAACTGAACCAGAGGATAAATATTTCCGCCCCTGAAGCCTGGATTCCTTCCATATTTTTTAAGCAGGTGAAGCCAATAAAGATAAGCAAGATTGGTCTTCTCAGTTTTTTTTAATTTGAAATCTGGGGGTGTTTAAGGTTGCTTCTGCATGGTGACAATTTTACTTTTTAAAAAAATAATGTCAAAAACACTTTGCCCAAACTTCCTCAAATTTGGCACACAAAAAATGCAGGCTGTTTGCTACATGTGTGCAGAAATTGGTGCTGTTCTGAAGTCCAGTTTCAAAGTTACAATTTTTTTGTTTGGGCTCCCCCATTTTTAAAATTGCCTTGTAGAATGCTGATTTGCTCAGCCAGCATAATAACCTCACTGAACTCTTGTGCAATTATAATAACCTTGAAAACCCTATTAGGGTTGCTATATGTTTAGGTGCACATAAGAAAAACATGCTTCCCAAAACAGGTGTTGAGGACTTTAGTAGAAGATTGCTACTGTGCTTCCCAAAGATTTTCCACCATATGCACAGAACGCTAGATGAGGAAGTCAGACCAGTATTGCTGTGGTGTTCTTAAGAGTTTATCTTTGCTTTAAAAAAAAGCTGTAGTGCCCTTCATACCTGTTAGATTACTAATGATGGGAGCTGTAATCCCATACTTCTGGAAAGAACAAAATTGATGAAGATTGTACACCTCATGGTGTCCTACTTTAACACAAGATAACAAACTACAGTTAGTTTAAAATAGAATTTAATGCTTGTGACATTATAGCTGCACCAGAGAAAAAGGAGGGACCATGTAATAAGTACATGTACTGGTATGGAGGAAAGAGAAGTGGGCAAATTAAAAATAAGCAGATGGAAGGGGCATTGTAATTTAATACTTTATACAATTTAAAATCTGCCAACTGTTGCTATTTATGGCTATTTATGGATACCCATTTAATTTAAACAAAGCTGTTAAGGCTCATTTAATTTTAAAAGCTTTGCAAACAGTTTCCATTCCTCCCACTCCATTTTCAGTTTCCCATACCAGCTGTGCTTTATCTGGATCTGTCTCCAATGATGTATACAGTGTGTGTTTTAAAATGATCAGTTAATATTAATTAATGGAATTAACATCCATACTGTTACATTATATCTTACATGCATAAATGGTAAAACTGCAGACACATAGGCAGCAAGCCCATGGGTTCCTGTGTAATTTTCACAAGTAAGACATAAATCAGAGAAAAATAACAAAGTGACAATCAAATCTGTGTACTCTTAAATAATTGTCTAAGGTATTTTCTGAACACTCATGACAACTGGTGCCTCTTCATCTCTTGAAAAGCCTATCTATGGGGAGTCAGTTTCTGCCTTGTTCAGAGTCTGTGTTGCCATGCAAAAAACAAAAACAAATGTTGCCTGTAGCAAGGCCATTAGATGACCGGCTTTCTATCTTGATGAAGCTATCATTTTCAGCAACTTCTAGAGAGTGCATTATTCCCAATAGTAATGTTAAGAAGGCTTAAATCTGAACAGTCTGAATTTGATACAATAAAAACACGAGTACTGTAATCAAGAACTGAGTAAATTTAGGTGTGGTTGAACTGGCTAGGTGCCTCAGTTCTTCACCACCAACATCTGTCTATTCTTTGGCATCTCCAATTCCTCCAGCAGTTATTGCAAATGTGGCTTCGTTTTCAGGCATTTCCGGGCTGGAAAAAAATTATGGAAATTGAGTCAAGTTTCGCTATGGATATCAATATGACAAATAGAAAATGTGAACAAAAGTCATGTGCATGCATTTAAAAGGCAGTATAGAATTATTATCTTTGAGGTACACTTTGAATTTTTTGCCTCTTTTATTATGTCAGGGGACATGATAGAAGCAAACAACCCTCACAATATAATTGTTTCATTTTCTTATATATTTTACTTCCAATCTATAGTCATCATTTGATCATCATATGCAAGTCTTGACTTCAACCCTACTTATAGTTTCAATCCACAGTGGCTGCTTACACATGGAAGGATGAGAGGGCTACAGAATTATTGAAAGCTGCAGACACAATTGCAAGCATTTCCAGTATTTGAGTGCATTTCCGGTGGCTCTTTTAGACTCAGATTTGGGCGCAGAAGGCTGGGTGGTTTCTAAAATTGTAAATTTACCTCCTCTGCACATTCACCCATTCCCTGGGTGATGGGCGTTTCCCTCCCTCTTCTCCCCAGTGCAACTGCCCACTCGCTGTTTGCAGTGCACAGTTCCTTCTTCTGGCAGCCAACTGCTCAGATTAGGAGGCAGGCCGGAGAAGCCTGCTGCGCTGCCTTTGAGTGGACAGCTGTCAGAGGAGGCAGAGGAGGGAAGCGCATGCTGTGAATGGTGACTGGGCAGTTGTGCTGGGGAGACAGGGAGGGAAGCATGCATCACTCAGGGAATGGGAATGGGTGAGCGTGCAGAGGAGGCAAGAAAGGGGAGTATGCCCCACCTGTTCAGACATGGAGCTGAAATGGGCTGAACCACTGAACTGAGGTTCGTGCCCATCTCTAATGCAGATAAATAAAGCTAAAAAATAGACAAGTTGGAATTGCCTGGAATTATTGCAACAAAGAAAATACTTATACAGTAGGATCCCCATATTCACTGGGGATCAGTTCCAATCTGAAAAACACAGATTATACAGCAGACACTATTTTAATAGCAAACACCATACATAGCAGCCTCTAGTGGCCAGTTCTGGTAATGACACTGTGGAAATACATGTCTCTAGCAAACACTGTACCATAGCATGGTCTTTGGCTCCCTATTGTGATGAAGTGTATTTTTCTAATTAGAGATGGGTTATGAATCCATTTTGAGTCTGACACAGGCTAAGTTCTGGAAAATTACTAGTAGTTATTTTCAGCTTTTCTTATCGCCGCAGCTGGAGAGGAAAACACGGCAGAGTCAAAATATCTCTAACCTGAATGATAAACAATTCTTTGGTGTTGGTGGGAAAGTAAGGCGTGCCCTATGCTAATTCTTGCCTTCGTGATTGGTTGAATATGTCAGGAGGGGGCAGGTTGGAGAAATTTACAAGAGGTTGGAAAAAGTAACTTGAGAGAGAGAAGAGAGTTTTGGGATTCTGAAAACATGGCGTCGCATTACTTTGATCCAAGCGAAGGAACCTAATTCAACAATATGGACTGCGTAAGAATATCGTTTGCTTACCTTAGTTTATAGTTTAGTTTTTGTTTTGTTTTACTAGTTAACTTTTATAGAAGGTGCTGAACCATTTATGCTGTTGCTTAGAAATGAACCTGTAGAGAAATGTTTTCTTTGTTCACTTAAATAAACTTATGTTGTTTAATAATTGGCCTTTCTAGTCCTTTGAACAGAACAGTTTCCCTATAGGTAATTAATTTGGCTTACGTTACCTAAATTGAGTCATTAAATAGTAAAGATGCGGTATTAAGTGATTCCTTTTAATAAAATCGAAACAGACTTTAAATGCAGGCTGCCAAGAGTTCATGTCCCAGGAACTGTGTTGAGTCAAGCAGTTTAATTTCGAATGGGAGTGAATGGGGCCTGGATTTTCCTGTTATGTGAGTTATTGGTCCCATAAATGAGATCCAAAACCACGAAACAGGAAAATCCAGGCCCCATTCACTCCCATTCGAAATTAAACTGCTTGAGTCAACACAGTTCCTGGGACATGAACTCTTGGCAGCCTGCATTTAAAGTCTGTTTCGATTTTATTAAAAGGAATCACTTAATACCGCATCTTTACTATTTAATGACTCAATTTAGGTAACGTAAGCCAAATTAATTACCTATAGGGAAACTGTTCTGTTCAAAGGACTAGAAAGGCCAATTATTAAACAACATAAGTTTATTTAAGTGAACAAAGAAAACATTTCTCTACAGGTTCATTTCTAAGCAACAGCATAAATGGTTCAGCACCTTCTATAAAAGTTAACTAGTAAAACAAAACAAAAACTAAACTATAAACTAAGGTAAGCAAACGATATTCTTACGCAGTCCATATTGTTGAATTAGGTTCCTTCGCTTGGATCAAAGTAATGCGACGCCATGTTTTCAGAATCCCAAAACTCTCTTCTCTCTCTCAAGTTACTTTTTCCAACCTCTTGTAAATTTCTCCAACCTGCCCCCTCCTGACATATTCAACCAATCACGAAGGCAAGAATTAGCATAGGGCACGCCTTACTTTCCCACCAACACCAAAGAATTGTTTATCATTCAGGTTAGAGATATTTTGACTCTGCCGTGTTTTCCTCTCCAGCTGCGGCGATAAGAAAAGCTGAAAATAACTACTAGTAATTTTCCAGAACTTAGCCTGTGTCAGACTCAAAATGGATTCATAACCCATCTCTAATTAGAAAAATACACTTCATCACACACCCCCGCTAAATTTCTTCTAAATTCAGAACAGTTATTCTGAGCTAATTTGAAGTAAATTGATAAAACAACTAAAAGTAAATGATTATATATGGATTATAACAAACAATATAGCAATACAATCTTTTGGCACACCATTCAGATATACAAAAAGGAAACAAGCATGTTAGTTCATTAGCCACAGTAACTACTCCAACCGTCTTCCATCTTCTTTAGCGGTCAGGAACATCTGGATCTTCACAGTACATCCTGGAAAGTCCATCTGCCACTACATTTAGCTTTCCAGGTATATGTTGAACTTCAAAATCAAAATCCTGTAATGCTAAACTCCATCTTAACAATTTTTGGTTCTGAGACTTCATCTTTTGTAACCAGACTAAGGCTCTATGATCAGTTTGGAGTGTAAATTTACGCCCCCATAGATAAGGTCGTAAAAGATTAAGAGACCAATATATAGAAAGAGCCTCTTTTTCAAGGATTGCATAATGTCTCTCTCTTTCCAAGAGCTTTCTAGAGAAGTATGAGATAGGATATAGATTCCCATCCTCCCCTTGCTGTAACAAAATAGCTCCTAATCCAAATTCGGAAGCATCGGTTTGCAAAATGAAAGGCTTATCAAAATCAGGTGATTTCAGTATAGGGGCATGAATAATCTTCGCTTTTAAAGCCTCAAAAGCCCCTTGGCACTCGGGGGTCCAATTAACTTTGACAGGCTGTCTCTTCTTAGTTAGCTCTGTCAGAGGTGTAGCCAATTCACTGAAATCAGGGATGAATTTCCTGTAATAGCCAACTACACCTAAAAATGAACGCACTTGTTTCTTGGTTTTTGGAATAGGCCAATCATTGATAGCTTGAACTTTGGCTTGCAGAGTATGAATTTCGCCTTGACCAACCAAATGACCCAAATATGTGACCTTCCCTTTCATCCATTGACATTTACTAGCTTTGACAGTAAGACCAGCTTGATGAATTCTAGACAACACAGTTTCAACATGAGACATATGAGAGTCAAAATCAGAACTGAAAATAGCAACATCATCCAGATAAGCACTAGCAAAAGGTAGACCTTTTAAAACTTTATCTATCATTCTCTGAAATGATGCTCCTGCGTTTTTCAATCCAAATGGTAGCCTTTTGAATCTAAAAGTGCCTACATGAGTGATAAAAGCGGTCTTATCTCGTGAATTTTCAGCTAAATCCAGCTGCCAGTAAGCATTCTTTAAGTCAATTATGCTGATAAAATTTGCTTTGGCCAATTTTTCAATTAAATGATCCATTCTAGGCAATGGATAAGGATCTGAAACAGTAACACTGTTTAACTTTCTGTAATCCACACAGAACCTTATCTCATCAAGAATCTTGCCAGTAGAATCTTTTTTCGAAACCAGAACCACTGGAGATGAGTATGGGGATGATGACTCCTCAATTACATCCAGAGATAACATCTTTTGTATCTCTTGTTCAATCCGTAGAGCATGATCACCAACTGCTCTGTATGGACTAGATCGAATTGGCTGACTATCGGTAGTGATAATTTCATGACTGACCAAATTTGTGTAACCTGGCTTATCTGAAAAAACATCTTGATATTTTTCTAAGATTTGGTACAGCTTTCCCTTCTGGAGTGAGGTACCTGTTAAAACAAGGTTGTCAGACCAATTACCAGCATCTTCTAATTCAGCTAGCATATCTACAGGCTCATATTCAGACTGATAACAAGCAACCTTATATTGCAAAACCATTGCAGTTCTGTCTTTATACAATTTCAACCTATTGACATGGTAACTTACAGGCTTTTTATCAGAATTCAACATTTTTACTAAATAATTGTTATTCCCCAGTTTCTGTACCACTTCCCCTGGACCTTCCCAGCCAACCTCTAATTTAGAAGGTCTGAGGGGGTTTAAAACAAGAACCAAATCTCCCACATCAAATTCCCTGTGTCTGGAATGTCTGTCATGGTAGAGTTTCTGGGTTGATTGAGCATTTAGCAAATTGTCTTTGGCCAATTCTTGCACAGCTAACAGTTTTTCTTGCAGATTTCTGACAAAATCAGCAACTGGAACTGTGCTGCTTTTCACCACACCTTCCCAATCAGATTTCAGGAAATCCAAAGGTCCTTGTAGATTCCTCCCAAATACCACTTCACTTGGAGAGAAACCACCAAGAGAAGTGTGAGCAGAACTTCGATAAGCAAATAAAACAAATGGTAACAGATCGTCCCAAATGTTACCATACACCTGTACCATGGTCTTGATCATCCTCAGTAAGGTTTGTTGACCTCTCTCAATTAACCCATGACTTTCAGGATGATAGGCGGAGCTAAATTTTATTTCTATTCCACTAAGTTCACAAATTTTGTCCATTAAGGAGCTACGAAACGCCCCCGCCTGATCACAAATTATCTGAGATGGTACTCCAATACGTGAGCACAAGTCTATGATGATGCGTGCGATGGTGGAAGCTCTTAAATTACTCAACGCATAGGCCTCGATCCAACGACTAGCTTGGCAGATGAAAGAGATGATGTATTTCTTCTTAGACTTAGTTGGAACAAAAGGTCCCATGACATCCATTTGCAAACATTGGAAAACTTGATCAGGTATTTCCATTAAGAGCATTTCCGACTTCGTCTTATCGGTCTGATAACCTGTTTTTTGGCAATAGTCACATGAACTGACATAGTCCTTCACATTTTTGTTAATACCAGGCCAATAAAAATGCTGAGAAATTCTTTTTAAAGTTTTTTGCACACCTTGGTGACCACTAGATGGATTGTCATGAGCTAATTCAAGAATCCTCAGTCTGTATTCCTGTGGTACTACCAGCTGTCGTGTGGGTTGCATGTTCAAGTGTGATTTGGGATGATATTCTCTATACAAAAGTCCATTCTGGCCCCACACAAAGTTAACTTGCTGTGTTATTGGGTTTTGAGCATAGTCATCTGCTTGTGCTCTCAAGGAAGCTAGTGAGGGATCAGTCATTTGCTTCACTTTAAACTCAGCTGACCCCATAGGCACTGATTCCTCTATCTCCACTTCTGTATTAGCTGCATTATCTTGTTCTGCCACTAGATGTTGCTGCTGGTCTAAGTTTGTAGTAGGGACAGCTTCATCAGAAACACTCCCAGTCTCTGCTTTTTGGGTTTGGGAACGGGTAACCACGTTAACAGCAGGACCTTCCTGACTCTGCTTAAAATTCAAATAGGTGAGGTCATTTCCCAGCAAGAAGTCAGGTTTCCCCTCATGAGTGAGGCAAAGTTTAGTACCACGCCAATTTTTGAACGATAATTCCACAAACGCGAGAGGAATATGTTGTTCTCCCGCCTCTCCTGAACCATAGGTCCTAATGGGTAACCTTAAATTGTCCAAAATCAGTTCTGGGTGCAAAAATTTTCGGGATATGGAAGAAAGTTCAGCACCAGAATCACTGTAAGCATTTAGAACCACCTGTTCCTTATCAGTATACAAAATCACCTCTTCAGAATAAGTCTTCATAGCCCATTCTTTCTGAGACTCAGGGATTACGCAACCCGGGTCCATTAGGGTATACTTTTTCCCCTGTGGAGACTGTCTTATAACTCCTGCTTGTTCTCCTCCACGAACGTCTAATATTTGAGGCACATAGTAATTTACCGCTGCCTGTCTATCACTGGCTAGTGAAGCGGTAGTACTCCCACTGGGTTGATTCTGTCTAGGCACTGTGCCCATGACAGACTGGCTTTGAGTTGGTACTTGTTGACTCTCTGGGGTGTTAGGGCTTACCAGAGATACTTTGGGTGTGCCTCCCTTGGATTTGCGTGGCGCTGGTACCGGTATCCTAACATCTGACTTCCTAGCTTGACTAGGGGGTCCTTGAGATAATGCACAGTCCTTTTGTAGATGAGGGCCACCGCATTTGAAACAAGCAAAAGTGGGTCTGCTTTGATTTGGAGCTAAACTCCTGCGCTGATCAGTTGAAGTCTGCCTATACTCTTGATGGTAAGGCTTTTTAAAGTCAGGCTGGCTTTGTCTCTTAGGTGCCTCTGCTCTAGGCGCCTCTGCTCTGGCTCTAGGCGCTGGTTCAGGCTTTCTAAACGATAACAGTTCGTCAGTCCTCAGCGCAAGGGATTGGAGGTCTTTAAATTCTCTCTCTAGTAAAGAACTCCTCAACTCTAAAGGGACCAAGTTCATAAATTGCTCCATAAATAATGCCTTTCTCATATCTGCTACAGATCTGATTTTCAAAGAGTCCAGCCATTGGTCTCCTAAAAATTCCAGCCTGTCAGCTAAAGCTGCATAACTCTCATTAGGCAGTTTTTTGATTTTCCTAAAATTCTGCCTCAATAGCTCTTTTGTATAACCATAGCGCTGTTTAATAACCCAAACTAATTCAGACCAATCATAATCTTCCTCAGCCACTTTGGCCACGATTGTGGCGAGCTGACCGCAAATTTGTGGACGAAGGAGTTTGGGAAGCCACTCTCTAGGTATCTCCAAATCTTGGCAAGATTGCTCGAAATTCTTAAGGAAGCTCAACACACAATCGCCCTCCTGGTATCTAGGTAGACTTCCCCTATCTACACTGGCTATAGAGTCTTTAATTGCCTGTTTGGCCTTTCTCTTTTCCTGCAGCTCTTGCACTTTTTGCTCCCTGCACTTATTCTTCACTTTCTCAGCCTGATTCAAAGTGTTAACAAACTCCTTTTGGGACCTCACTAGATCTGCAACCAGCTGGGTCAGTTCCTCAGTCGCTGGCATCGGTGTGGGTGGATTCCGCCCCCCCGCACCAGACGGATTCTCACCAACGGCTTCCTCTGTAGGTCGGGGATGTTGCTCCTCCGCTCGCCCTCTGGAATCTCTCCGGCTTGGAATAGGCAATGGGTCAAACTCCTGGGGGTACCCAGCCATTTGTAAATCCAATTGGTCTTCTTCAACCGAATCTTCCACAATTGATTGTTCCCCCTCCGATTCTTCCATCAACAACCTCAATTCGCTGGATGTTTTCCTCCGGCCAGTTCTCCTCTCAGTAACATGCTGAGCCATGTTGACTGCTTGCAGCCGCTAAGCTGTAAACCTCCCACTGTTTCGGCAATAAATTACCGCCAGCCATAAAACTGCCCTGAAAACCCTGATAAGGTGCCGTGCCTTAGCTGTGCCTAGCAACGAAAAAGCTTACTTTAGAAATTTACACCTAGTCCTTTAACAGAATCCGCCCCCACAACTGACCCTTTCCAGCCAGGGCTTCAGTTGAAAAGAAATAGAGCAGAGAAAAAAGAATATTTAAACAGTTAGCAGGACAACCCACGCTGTGTTGCTGCCTTGTTTCAAACTGAAAGCAGTCCGTGCCTGACCCTCAGCTTCAATTTACCACAGCGTCTGGATAAATCCAAAGCAAACTGTGTGTAAAGAGAAAGCCCAGGCGTAACACTACTGAAATCAGGTTGCAAATCAGGCCCGTGGATCATCCCACCGCTGCCACCATGTGAGTTATTGGTCCCATAAATGAGATCCAAAACCACGAAACAGGAAAATCCAGGCCCCATTCACTCCCATTCGAAATTAAACTGCTTGAGTCAACACAGTTCCTGGGACATGAACTCTTGGCAGCCTGCATTTAAAGTCTGTTTCGATTTTATTAAAAGGAATCACTTAATACCGCATCTTTACTATTTAATGACTCAATTTAGGTAACGTAAGCCAAATTAATTACCTATAGGGAAACTGTTCTGTTCAAAGGACTAGAAAGGCCAATTATTAAACAACATAAGTTTATTTAAGTGAACAAAGAAAACATTTCTCTACAGGTTCATTTCTAAGCAACAGCATAAATGGTTCAGCACCTTCTATAAAAGTTAACTAGTAAAACAAAACAAAAACTAAACTATAAACTAAGGTAAGCAAACGATATTCTTACGCAGTCCATATTGTTGAATTAGGTTCCTTCGCTTGGATCAAAGTAATGCGACGCCATGTTTTCAGAATCCCAAAACTCTCTTCTCTCTCTCAAGTTACTTTTTCCAACCTCTTGTAAATTTCTCCAACCTGCCCCCTCCTGACATATTCAACCAATCACGAAGGCAAGAATTAGCATAGGGCACGCCTTACTTTCCCACCAACACCAAAGAATTGTTTATCATTCAGGTTAGAGATATTTTGACTCTGCCGTGTTTTCCTCTCCAGCTGCGGCGATAAGAAAAGCTGAAAATAACTACTAGTAATTTTCCAGAACTTAGCCTGTGTCAGACTCAAAATGGATTCATAACCCATCTCTAATTAGAAAAATACACTTCATCACACCTATAGCAGGGGTCCACAGCCCAGTGCCGGTCTGTGGGCTTGCCAGAACTGGGCTGCAGAGATGGATTTCCGCCCCCACCCCGCACAGTGGGTGTGTCACCTCACGCAGGGGCATGTTGCGCTTGCGCAGGGGGGTGTCACGCTCAGGGGCGTGTCATGATTGCGCGATACCCCCATGAGCATTGGGGTGCCCCTATCCCCCACACACATGGAGCCCCCCAACCGGTCCGGAGTCCCAAAAAGGTTGGGGACCACTGCCCTATAGTGTCCAGTTCTTGAAATGGTGTATTTAGAAATATATATATTTAGGATTTTTCTTTGTATATTTTTAATATTTTCTGACTTTGAATAAGTAAATCAGTGGATACTGACCCGCAGATACAGG
This sequence comes from Pogona vitticeps, assembly GCF_051106095.1. Classification (NCBI taxonomy): domain Eukaryota; kingdom Metazoa; phylum Chordata; class Lepidosauria; order Squamata; family Agamidae; genus Pogona; species Pogona vitticeps. Next base: position 164,852,584 of record NC_135787.1, on the reverse strand, counting down.
GGTCGTATTGTACTTAAGATGGCCAGATGAATTCTGAAATGCTTATCAATGATTGTCTGGTTTCATTCTGGAATTAATACTTTACTGGAATAATGTCAGCTATGACGAACCTGGAATACTTTTGTTAGTTATACACATGTAGAGGCTTCTATGATTTACCTTGTAGGTCTGCCTGTAAGTTGGTTTATAGTGGAAATGTACAGAATGTCTCCCAGTGAGCTATGCACAGGCTGCAACTCCTCGACAAGAAAGGCTAGTTTTACACTTTCCCTGCTGTCCTTCCAGTGACAGGCCTTTGGCAATTAAGAGCCTCAAATAATAAGATTTTAGCTGTCTACAGTATTGGTTTTATTTTTTTTAAGGTAAAATAATAATCAGTATTTTAATGAATGTTTTATAGCTTATTTTTAAGTGTATTGCAGTAATTAAAATAATTCTATTTCAATATTTGTAATGTTTTTGTATCTTAATTTTATGCTGTTTGTTACATTACACATTTTAATTACAAAGTGACGTATCTAATCTGTTTACTGTTTCTTAATTTTCCATACATCCCTTCCGAAACAGAGTTGTCTGGAAAAGAAATATACTACAATTTTGTTTCCTTTTTACCTGTCATATATCTTGGCAATGCGCAGCTCTCCTCTTCCCTTTCGTAAACTTATCCTTGTTGTAGAAGCATGAGCAAGGATGTGACCTCCAATGGGTTTTTTTGGATCTGCCTGAAAGCTTGATCAGCAAGCAAATAAAATGATTGGATAGGAATTGTTAGAATAATTACCCTGACACAACATCCATAAAACATACAAAACCCACACAATGTAAAGTTATCTCAAACCACATATACTAGTTACACTGGAACTTGAGTCTGGAGTCTATGTAAGGGATTCCAGCTAAGGGCAGAAAAATACTATAATAACTGTAATGATCTCACTCAGCGAAGCCAGTTAAAACCTATGGTGGGAAATCCATTAGTTTTGTGTCTTTTCTCTGTGCTTTCATTATCTTTTCCTCCTCTCTAGCAACACTTGCCTGGTATCATTTTTGCTCCTTAAACTGGCTGTCTGTTCTCAACTATTTTTATACCTTCATTTGTCCTTCACCAACAGTAAATTCTCATATATCTTTATATGTCATAATTACAGGACTGAGAATTATTTTCCCCCTGCATTTCCTTTAATTTTCTGTCTTAAATACACAAGGTTTCAAACCCTGACAGATAGATCATAGGGTGGTTCACATAAAGCCTTCTCTCCCAAGCATCGAGAGAGGCTGTTTGAAAGGCTTACTGATGTACCTTCATAGAACTCCTTCATGAGAGGACGGGCCCTAATTGGTCAGAGTTCTTTTCACATTGAGGAGCTGTACTCAAGTACGTCAATATGCATTTCTGCACCATATGAATATACAGATGGCAAGGAAGTGTTTCTGTCATGAGCAGCAGAAGCACAGAGGACTGGGAATGGTGTGGAACTCCTTATGCATTATTTCATGTGAAATACTGTACTTTCCTATTTTTCCAAGTATCATTCTCCCCAATAACTTAGTATTTTTGTGATATGTAAAAAATCACAAGGAAAAATAATAACAACTTGCTTACGTCATAGTTGCTCCTGGATCGGCAGTCATCTGGTTGGTCATAAACACAGCCACATTATATTCTGCATCGAGAAAGTCCAGCAGAAGAAGAAAGATAAAAAGAGAGAAAATCTGCTCCACTAGTACTTTTGTCAGGATTCTTTCTTGGTAATTCTAGTAATAATGGGGAATTCTGTACACGAAAGGCTCCATAATATTGGGAAACCCAGAAGATACAAATCTAATAACATCAACATTGGTCAAAATCCTGTTAGTGTAGCAAATCTTACTAGAGTAGGCCCATTAAAACAATGGTGATTTAGTGAGTTAACTCCATCAGTTTAATTGATTCAAATCGGTTTACTCTAACTAGGATTTACAATTTGAAGGAACTGGCAGAGGCAGAGAGTTGTATAGTATTTACACAGCAGACACTACCCCTAATTAGGTGCTAATATGCAGTTTCCACCTCTTGTGCTAAAATTTATTTTTCCTGAAGTGACCTAGTAAGATGGTGTTCTAGCACTGACTTGAAAGCTTTAAAAACAAAATAAAACAAAACAACATTTATTTGCAGGCAACAGGCACTCAGTTCCCAGCTGAGACAAACTGACGCCCCTACGGGCACCTCTTTGTCTTCAGATCAGGTGCTTATAGTGGCAGAAAGTGGGCAAAAACAAGGTCAACTCAATCAGAGTACAGTATATTTAAACCATCCCTGCTGGCTGAATAACAACAAAAAGATTCCCCACTAAAAAGAGACCATTCCACAACAGCTTCTCCATGTTGAACTTCATGTTGTGTAGTCACTGTGTGGTAAGTCAAATTCATCTGTGCCTAATCCATTGCAAATTGTGGAGTAAATGGCCAGTGTAGTCACCTCCTCAATTTGCTATCATGTTTTCTCACTTGATTTTCTTCTAATATGTTGACTAATTTAGGCATTTTTATCACACCCTGTCTCTAAATAGCTCAGAAAAACATCCATGGTAGCAATATTTGTTTATTTAACAATTCATATGCCACCATTCAAAACAAAAGATTTCCCCAGATAGAATACAATTAATGTAAAAAAAATTATTTAAAACCAGTATTTAAGTCAGGTTTTTGAAAGCTAAGAACAGCAACATAAAAATATTCCTCATCCATATAAAATAGGAAATAATAAAAAGTTAAAATGCAGCCCTTCATTTTAAGGAAAAATAATTTGAAATAAAAATATCTTTAAGGGCCATTTAAAAGGTAATAGGGAATTATTTATATATCTCCCTTTGGAGAGAATTTAAGAGATACTGGGACTCCAGCTGAAAAAGGCAGACGTTCTAACTGACTTTAATGCCATCATCTCATTTTATTCTCAGACTCCAGTGAGACAGATTAGGTTGAGAGACACTAAATTATGCAAGGATTTATGACTGGATGGGGATCTGCATATAGATTTCACACAGCCAAATGTTTTTTCTGGTTCTTTCAGCAGCATATTTCACAAAAGAGCAGTCGCTTTCAAAAGTGATAAAGGGCTGCATACAAATGCTTTTGTGTAAATTGCTAGCAGAAATCCAGCATCTGTCCGAAATGTACGTCTTACCTTCTGATATTTTCTGAAGTCTTGACAGCATCTGAGCAAGCTTCTGTTGCCTTTCAGCTAGTTCCCCACGACCACTGAAATCCACACGGAATAGTGCCATAATGGAATCTACTATCTGAAACAGCAGTTGTAAGAAGATAGATGATTACTTTGAAAGCATGCAATGTAAAATTAAGTATAATAGATAACTGGAATTACTATAAAATGTATACCAGTAATTTGAAAATGCCAGGTTCCTCATGGAATTTGGCAGCAACGTAGTCAAGCAATTCCATCTGATGCTCACCTCACGAGAAGTAATTTTCATGGAAGAATGGAACAAAACAACAAGGCCATTTGAAATTAATGTAATGATGGAAGAAAGAATAAAAATAGCTTTCTTTCAAAGAATAAAATATTTCAGTGAGCAGTATTGTTTTATACAGTTTTTACACAGTTTTATTAACCACAACAAAAATTATTGTGACACCCTGAAGACTAACAGAACTGCTTTGCTGTGAGCTTTCATGGATACAGTCTACTTCTTCAACCACATGGAGCACAAATCTGGGCCACAGATTTATACTCAGTGGCCAAAATCTTATTTATTACACTTGTCAGTACAATGCCACCTGCCAGTGTCATCAAAGTAAATTTCAGCAGTTAATTGCCATCAATCGAGATATTGGTACAGTATAGCCATTTCATATTGTGCACCAGTCATATGATTCAGTCTGATCCCAGCAGGTATGACAAATAAAATTTTGGCCAATACAATACTTTGTTTTGTTTTTGATATAGCTAAAACAGAATAATATGCCTACCTGTCTAGTACATTGGGTACAAGATATTTAAATCCTTAAACTTTCAGAGTCTACTGTTGCTTTTCTAAAGTTTCAGATGAGGTGAAAAATCATTTTTAGTGAAGCAGAATACTTGACAAGTATTATGAAATGTAGACACTGCTTCTACTTGGTAACCAAAATTCTCCCTTTAAAATTCTGATATGTGACATCAATAACCATTTAGTCCGAGCTGAAAAATCAAAGCTTTGAATAATTGAAAGAAAGACAGGCAGACATTTCATTGAAATCCTGTTCATAGAGCCTTTCATAATAAAAATTTGAAATGTGTTAATGAAGAAGAGCTTTACAGACACTATAGGTTGTCAGTAACACAAAGTGCCGGATCAAATCAAGTCTGAATTCCCTGTAGAATTGAAAATTATTGAAGCTATTTGGGTATATCAGGAGAAGACAAGACTCACTTGAAAAGACAATCCTGGGAGGAGTAGAAGGCCACAAGAAAAGAGGAAAATAAAACATGAAATTAACATAAAATGGCTTGACCAAGTAAAGGAAGCCATAATCTTTAGTTTGCATGATCTGAGAAGAGCTATTACTAACAGGACCTTTTGAAGGTCACTAATTAATCGGGTGTCATAGGAAATGACTTGCCATCACCTAACATGAAGAGAAAGGCTACTAGTCCTACCCGTTTCTTGCAATCCATTATTTTTGGAAAAAGTGACACCGGAGGCCAAAAGAGTCAACACAACACAAGGACCTGTGCTTTTTCAGTCATGGCCCCTTCCCTTTGGGATAAATCCCCAACAGAGGCTCGTCAGGCATCTTCCTCTCCATTTTAAATAAATTAGTAAAAACGGTATTATTCAAAGCTGCCTTTTATGAACTGCCTGCAATGCTTACATTTGTTTTCATTTCTGTAATCTTATTGGTTTTAGCTACAGACATGGTTTTATCTATCTTATGTATTTATTGTTTGGTATTTGTTGTATTTATAAGTGTTTTCAATGTGTTGTAAGCTGCCCAGAGCATGTGTGCACTATGGAGTAGTATGCAAACTGAAGCTGAAAAAACCCCCCAACATATCCATGTTTCTGTAACACAGATTTCCTGTAACTGGTGCAGTTTTCTCACTGAACTATCAAGATCGTTTTAAATATCAGCCTATCTGCTCAGCTACTCAAGGTGACTTACCCATGTCTTAAAAATGTTTAAATATAGCTGTATGTTGAAGAAAACTACTAAAATTAATCTTTTTACCCTTACAACTGAGTTGAGGCAAAACCATCATACATTGACTTCATTCCAGTTTTTCTTGGGGCAAGTGTCAGTTTCTCTATTACCGCTAAAGCTCACACTTTGTTCAGAATCCGGAGATGCTTCCACTTGAAGGGAGTATGAAGTTGTACTACTTTGTTGGAAAAAAGGCCTGAAAGCTCTTGCAGAATAGAGTAAGCCTTATAACTTAATCTTAAACTTACCTGGTGAAAACAGTTCCACTGAAATAAAATGACCAGATGAAAAGGAGGTCAGGATTCCTGTATCTTGAACAGATGTGTGGAGTAGGAAATGTCAGCAAGTGTAGCTGGCACTAAAAGCCACTCATGCTGAAAGTTCCTCTTCTAAGCAACTGTCAAAGGTTGTCGAGTCATGTTACACTGGAATTTACATTTAGCTTTTCTTATTACCATTATGACAATGGAAAAAGGAAAGTGTAAAAGTAGAATTGATTTTTGGAAAAAAATTAGTCTTAACGTTCCTAATGAAACTTTAGTGCTGAATTGATGATTATTGAATCTTCAATTACAGAGTATCTTTACTTGCAGTCTTACTAGTATAAGCTCGTGCATAGAGTACATTGTCAAGAACAGCATCTTGGTCTGCATTGAAGTGATCAGCGATGTCGCGAAGACGGTCTGGACGACTAGAAGGTTTTCTAGTTAAGGAATCTCTTCTATAATCCAGATTCTGAGATATAGTAGTTGAGGCCCCATACACAGAAGCAAATATTCCCAACAATGTCTGTCCCTGCCCCCTGCCAAATTTACAGAATTATTTTCTGGTAACTTCCTTTGAAGAATAAAACATGTACAGTGGACCCTTGACTTACAGACGGCTTGACTTACAGACTTTTTGAGTTACAGACTTCTCTGGCCGCAAAATTTAAGTTTGACTTGCAGCCTGAGAATTGACTTACAGACTAGAAAAAAACCAAAATGGAACAAAAATGGCCTGTTACGGGATTAATTGGTTTTCAATGCACTGTAGGTCAATGGAGACTTGACCTACAGACTTTTTGACTTGAGAACCGCTGTCCAATATGGATTAAGTTCTCAAGTCAAGACCCCACTGTATTTAACAAAAATTGATTTATGCTTCAAAGCATTCTTCTGGTTAACAAAGCACACTTTTTTATTTTATTACTAGTATAAGAAAACTTCCTACACATAGCATTGAAGGCATAACATGTTAAAAGAAAGGATACAAGGTGTTTTCTGTGTCAATGAAGATAATCTTCCCACCAGTGTAGCCATCTGTTCCTGGAAGTTGAGCTGTCACTATTACACATAATATAAAATTAACGACGTCAAAAGAAGCAACTGGTTAACTGTAACTGGCTGTCCTATGTTTAAAATAATAATTATTATTTTTTGATCATTGCATACATACCACAAAGAGTATGAGCAAGCTGAGTTTTGCCTGTTCGGAATTCTAAAGAAAAAATTAAGACAAAGAAAAAAACGTGCTAAGTGTATGAGTAACAAAAATGTTCACTTAAATACTTCTAATAATCAGTACAGTTTTAAAAATTTCTTATTCTCACTCATAAAGCTTATGCTTTGGAAAAATGAATGGTGTATGAAAATAGATAGCAATATGAAGTGTTGCACCCACCAGATCTCAAATAAAGTTCAGCAAATCCCATTCAATTTAATTTGAAATCACTTTCAAGTAAATATTCTGGCGTCTGGACATCATTTATGCTAATATGTGAGTGTTGCTTGTTGGAATTGTGTGAATACTGTGGACATTTTTATTTTAAAATATAAGAAAAAGGAAAGCTATTAAATCAATAAAACTTTATTTGGAACTGCTGCTTGTATTGAAAACACTGTCTTATGCTAGAGCTGGTCAATTCCTTTATGCTTGCAGACAACGTTCTAAATGCCTCAAGTGTACATATTCCTGGGGAACCTTATGCACTCACTGACAAGATGGGACTCTTAGCAATTTCAGTACCTTAAAGGTTTCCAGTTGTGGAATGTTTATGTGTAGTTACTTGTACATATACAGTATACTACAGGGTAAAGGAGAGAAACGGAGAGCAAGTGTCAGCTATGTTTTTCTTCCAGTCAAATGTGATGAAGGAAATGTCTGTCAGAAGGTGGTCATTTACTCTTACAAGCATTACCCAGTGTAGTGCAGTGGATAGAATGATGGACTAGGACTCAGGAGACTTGGGTTAAAATCTCTACTCAGCTAAAGAGAATCACTGGGGCAGGGGAGTGGCACCAGTAAAAACACTCCTTAAATATCTTACTTAAATTGAACACCCTATTAGGGTTACCATAAAGGCTCATCTACACTGGTCATTTTGGAATACTCTGGTGCAGATTAAATAGGGTCACTTTGGGTATGGTGGAGGTGTGATATACTGTTTGGTGTCATCCTCACATCTAAATTGTATATTAAAGCTCAAGCTCTTTGATCCAGCTCCTTCAATTTTGAATGTTCAATATGGTGAAGTGGCTTAATGAGCTAGCCACTTCAAAATATTGGCAAATTGAACATTTCCTCTGTTCCTCAGTAGAAGGACATGGGAAGGGCGAGGGGAATTGGACTCTAATTGCCCATTGTTAATGTGCTGTATCACTTATTAAAAAAACAAATTCTTTGCCTGTCTGAATGGCAAGTCAAGAAACTGCTCATATCCAAATCATGGATTCAGCTGTGGACCATTTCTCAACCAGTCCTTAAATACAAAACAAAGATTTAAAAAAAATGTAGAAGTGATGCAGTATATCAGCGACGGTCTACCAGAATCTAATTATTTTCCTGGCTTCCCTTGCCCCTCCATTGAGGAGCAGAGGAGGTGTTCAATTTGCTGATATTATGAAGTGTCTCACTTATAAAGCTACTTCACAACATTGGACATTCAAAATGGAAAGAACCTTCACAGCCGCAAGGCTTACTTTTGATCTATTCTCAGTGATCATACACACTGGAAATGGACCAAACTAGAACGATCTTATCCATATGGAAAAACAGAAGTCCCTGACAGGTGCTCAGAAAAGTGCACTCTGGAGACTGTTTGGTTCACTCCAGTGATTCCATCATGTCCTTGCTGGGAAAAGAAGCAAACCAACCCATTCCTGCAGCAGACCACAGAGCAGAGAGCAGACTAAGTGCCTGTCTGAATATACCCTAAGCTGGATATGACATGATGGCACATAACATATGAAGGTAAAAAAGGGCAGGGAAAGAAGCAGGGTGAAAAACCCTCTATCAAAATAGTTAGGAGAGAAGTTCCCAGAAGGATACCAGCACAGTAATCCAACAGCATGTTCAGTTTAGGGTGGGTCTGCCATCAAAACATGTAGTCTATGACACACAGAGAGAACAAGAAAAATGTGAAAGGAATCCACACTGCATATCTAGATATTATTTCACTAACCTCCAAAGGCTTCTGTGATTGCCATGCTTTCAATCCCACCACCTAGGAGTTTACTAGAAGACCAGATGGAAGAAAGAAAAAGCAAGTTAGGCTAAAAATAAAGGCCAAAAAGCCAAGAAGGCAATGTGAAATAAGATGTTTGCTCCAATGGAGGGTGCAATCTGATTGGTACAGAGTTGGTTGGTACAAGCTAAATAGAGCCACTTTTGGTCAAGCAGAAATGCAATATGCCATTTGTTGTGCTCCTCACATCCAAATGGTACATTAGAACAAGAGACCCTACTTGATCCAGCTCTATCAAGTTGTACTTTTTTATATTATGAAGCAGCTTTATAAGAGAACCACTTCAGAATATCATAAGTTGAACATTTCCTCTGCTCTTTGGTGAATGGCAGAGGAAGTGAATTCTTTAGACTGCAGTAGACCATAGGAAATTCCTCCGAGAAAGAGCCTTGACAACCAGAAGGCTCCCTGTTGTCTGTTTCCAGCAAATCACACACCTTGGAAACAAAACAAATCAGAGCAATCCTACCCATATATATATAGAAGTGGAAGCCCTTGACAGGGGTCAGAGAGATGGGGTTAGGAATGCTCGGGAGAGTTGGTTTTCTCCAGGGATTATGTTGTGTGATCATTGGAAAAAGGAGCAAATCAACTCTTCCTTGCACCAGTCCAAATCTGATATGCCCATGTTAAAAGATGTTGTATCTGGTTTTTGCAACATGTAGGGAACAGTATTAGTTGATATTATGTATTCTGGCTTCTCAGAAAAGCTTTTAAATTTTAAAATGTCTTCTCTTATAGACACTGAATATTTCATGATCAGGGACCTTTACTGAATCCAAATATTTAGCTACTCTGAGCGACTGAAGAGAAAAATGTAGTATAGTATACATGTATTAATCTAGAATTTCTCCCCTTCCTTTCTGATTGTTTAAATAGTTTTGTCTGATCTGACATCTTTAGGAACTGTAACACCACTGAAGTAAATAGGATTAGGTCTCCCTCATTCTATAATATACCTGTACACTTATTTTTGTATTAATAAAAATTACACAGTGCTTTAAAAGTTATGTGGGTACATTTTGGCCAAATTAATATTTTGCCTAATTAACAACATAATCTCAACTGTTCTATGCTTTATTGGCATAGATCAATCCAAGAAGGCTTAATTGTTAAGAGATACTGAACGCATAAGCAAAATAGAAAGCAATATAGACGTAAAAAAATACAATGAAGGAGTTAAACCTGTTGTCTGTTTACTCACTCAAATTCCTGACTTCCAGTGGAGATATGAAATACCATCTTTCGCTTCTCACTGTATTCAAAAGCGGTTAAAAATCCTGGTTCCTGTAGGGAGCACAAACTATTTGAAAAAATTGTTTTGCACTATTATGACTCACAGGTAGGGTTCCCAGACGTCCGCCGAAAGGAGGACGTGTCCTCCTTTTTAGCCTAATGTCCTCCATCCAGCAGGGAAAGCTAAAAACCTTTAAAATGTCCGACTTTTGTCTATGTGACCTTCCTACTACTCCTCTTTGTCTTACCCGAGAAAAATCAGATGGTTTGGAACTAAGGGGACACCGTAACTAAAAATTATTTTGTAAGGGTGGAAGTGAATCCATCATGGAATCACGTCGTGGTCTCTTTTTTTACGGGCAGAAGTCCTGTGACCACAGGGTGCCTGTTTCGTTCATCATCTCCCCGGTTGCTAGGAAGGAGGCTGATACCAGTCGGTCAGGGAAGGAATGGGGAGGGGCAGCAGCGCTCTTTAGAGCTGGGCTTCCTCTTTCAGCGGCAGCCGTGAACCAAAGGAATGGTTCTGAAGAGAAGGATGTCTTTCAGAGCTTGGGAACCTGTGGCTTTCCAGATGGTGTTGAAATCCAACACCTGCTATGCCAACATTAAAGTAAATAAATAAAGTTTTTTCCACTAATGCTAATGGGGGAATATAGACCAACTTCTGGAGTGTCTAAGCAGGGAGATTGTATTTTTAAAGGAATATATTTTTGTGCAAGCTGCCAGCCTAATAATACCAGTTGCTCTATTTTAACTTTAATACAATATAATATTTATTTTTTAACATGACTGTTTCTTGGTCGGTTCACTAAGACAGTGGTTCTTAACCTTGGGTTACTCAAGTGTTTTTGGACTGCAACTCCCAGAAACCTTCAGCACCAGCTGTGCTGGCTGGGGTTTCTGGGAGTTGCAGTTCAAAAACACCTGAGTAAACCAAGGTTAAGAACCACTGCACTAAGAGACATTTACTGGCAGCTACTGTAATAAAATTGTATTGATTGCCGGTTTAATCCGGAACGAATCAAATGAAACATTCAATACGTCCTCCTCTGTCCTCTTTTTGTCTTTCTATGTCCTTTTGGTATCCATTTATCTGGCAACCCTACTCACAGGGAACCACAGTGCGATTTAAAAGATGTAAAGTTCTTTGTTCATTGAATTGTTCATTAGAATTTTTCCCTTAGCAATAATTAAACAGAACTTATATAGCACTCTTAACCAAAACCTTTTTTCACCTGATTTTCCAAGATATCCAGCACAATTCTGTGGGTCTTTATTATGGTGTAAATCACAGAGTGTCCAGTGAGAGCGGGGTTAATAGTTAGATGGCTCTGTACTTTGTGCAATTGCCTGTGTAATAGATTGTGTTGTGTAACGGACTGCAACGGGTTTGCATTGGATATTATCTTTTTAAAAAAATTCTGGAAATGCATAGCCATTAGTGCAACAGACCATGAGCTAGCGCAATGAGAAAATAAGATGCAGATCCCTAAGAGCAATTGTGAATAGTTATACAGATACAAAATAAATATATCTGTTCTCATATCGGGAATGCACCACTGTGCAGAAAGTATTACCAATGACCAGTAGACTTTGCTTACTATAAGCTTGTTGGCAGCCTCCTTTATCTTCTCTACTTTGGCCTCTGAGAGTCCCTTCACGTTGCATAAGGCTTTTCTTGTTGTCATCTGAATCCCTTTGATTGTACAAATTCCTACTGATTTCAGTTTTTTTATATCAGCCACATTCTGTGAAGGAAGTAAATATTATTTATGTTCTTTATGCCAATGAAATGTTTTATGTCAATCCACGAAAAATCTTGTTAAAGATTTCTGATGCCAGAATAGTATGTTTTGCATGTGTGCTTACTTGCTTATCCAATGGGCAAAAACTGCCTGTTAAAATGTATGTTCTCCACTTGACTCACAAACAAACATTCCAATATGTAAAATACCATTAAAATATAATGCAGGCAATCAAATGCAACATATTTTGCTCTTCTGGAAAGGAGAAAAATAAAGCCTAGATTATAGAATAAAATATAACTCACAGATACTAGAGCCCCATTTTTGTTACTGTTTAAAAGATTCAGAATTAATGAAATGTCTTTACCTGGTACCAAAATGACTACAAAATAGGCCTAGGCAAGCTTTTCTGGGAAGGTCTTGCCCAGCCAGCATGCCACTGTGTTCATGAGTGGTCACTATCCTCTTTTACTTGCTACAAGGAGGAACATGGTATTGATTTATCTGGACTTTAACATTAATTCTAAGTATATTTGATTGTTTGCTGTGGTGTCATTGTAGCTAGATCTTGCCCAGAATAAAAGGCTAGATTTTTAAAAAAAGATAAATTAATTTGTTAAAGTTAGATAAATTAATGAGATAAACAAAGGGACTAATACTTGAAACCATTTATTAGTTAGGTTCCAAGTTCTGTTTATGATGGTAAATCCCAAACAGAATCTTTGTAGAAGAAATCAAAGCAAAAGCAAAGTGTGCTGCTTATATACCGCCCCATAGCGCTTCAAGCACTCTCTGGGCGGTTTACAATTTAATTATGCAGGCTACACATTGCCCCCCCCCAGCGAGCTGGGTACTCATTTTACCGACCTCGGAAGGATAGAAGGCTGAGTCAACCTTGAGCCGGCTACCTGGGATTTGAACCCCAGGTCGTGAGCACAGTTTTAGCTGCAGTACAGTGATTTAACCACTGCGCCACAGAGTGGTTTAGGACAATACTGAGATGCAGTTCTTCCATACTTTGGTTATAGCAAGATGACCTTGGGAAAAGTAATTTTTGGACTATGTGACCATGCTGACTGTAGAGTTCTGGGAGTAGGGTTCTGATAAAGATGAAAATGTATTTATATATTATTATTTCTCTGTTGAACTAATGAAGGCAGATTGTTCACAGACATATACAGTGGAAGACCTGAATGCTATTTTTTTAAAAAAAATACAGGCTGTATTCATGTTACTAGGGTACCTCAGTTCAACAATTGCGCTTTAAAATTACTCCCATTTTATTTGCACTGTTTGAGAGAGGGGGTTGTTTTAGAATCTTCTATAGTATAATATGAGGTGAATGTCCTAGAGTAGTTCTTGGCTCCAGAAAGAGTTGTAATGTATAAGAATAATGTACAATCTTCCATACAGAGTTTGTCTACACAGTAGACAATTTTAGAATATTAGAATATTAACTTCTTAACAGGTTTTTTAAAAATATAATATGGTAGAAAAGGAAGAGAAACACTCCTTCTATCACTTATGGTGATTATTTGTTGTTTCAGCCTTTGTGGAGGGAAGAGTTCTCCCCAATTAAGCTGCTTAAGCCAGTGTTTGGAAGAATCTCTCTCATCCCCTCTCCTGCAGGTGATGAGCAGATTGCATCTGAGATGACAGCTTGCAAAAGACTTTGGAATGTAAGCTGCCTACCCCAGTCTTGGATAGCTAAATGTACATCAAGATAAATATCAGAATATGCTTACGATTCCATGCTTCTGTAATAGATCAATGTCCTGGAAAAAGGATTCCTAAAGGGGTACAAAAACAAAACCAGAATTCCTGTTATTTTGAAATACATGTGCCTATACAGTATCTCAACATCTAATGTACTATCTTTCAACTAACCTTTTCAAAGTTAGAACAATATGTGTACTATTATCCATGCAAATATGTGTACAGATCTAGTCCACACAAGTAAGAGCCAATAATTTGTGGGCTCTGCATTCACTTTCATATAATATTCTCAAGGAATACAACCACAACTTTGCATGCATACCTCATCATCTTGGTATCCTGATTCTTCATGTACAACTTGATCTTCCATAGATTTCATTGTGACAGAAGTGATAATGAGATTTCAATCAGTACTGCAGAAAGCAATGAATTAATGTTAAATCAGGTGAGTTAATAAAAATACGCAACTGTGTTATATTTCTGAAGTGTGTACCTTACTCCATGTGCAGTTTCAATTCCTATAAATTGGCTAAAAAGAAGGTAAGATCGTAGAAATAAATTATTTCTGTGGGACAGCATTTCCACAAGAGAAAATGAAATAACATTTGTTGTTTGAATTAGTGCTTTTTGGAATTAGCTTTGATGTACATTTGTTCTATTTGGATAACAGGGGAAGAAAGATATAAATATGTCAACATTTCCAAAAGTTACTCTAATCATACCAGCACTGCAGGTAAATTTCACATTGTTTCAGTTCACAGTATGTGTTAAAATTTATGATTCATAAAAATAAACTTTTAGTGACCATTGTGATAAAATTCCTTGGGTTCTTCTCACTGCCAGCTTTTGCGACCTAAATAATTGTGCCTAATGTTAAAAATGAAATGATTGTGCCACCATATATAGATTTTACAATCTACAGAATAAATACATGGACTGAGTATATATTCTTCATGTTAAAACTGTTAAATACTTTCAGCTGCAAGAAAATAATATTTGCCACCCAATCGGACAATTTAAATTAAACAAAATGCTATTGAAATAACAAATTACATCACAGCAGTCAAAAGAAGATCCATTGATTAGTACTCATTGACTAAAATCCAGTTGTAGCTGGTGTAACATAAAGTTACTTCTGTGGGAGATTGCAGGGTGTTATGCCCAGGGAGGCCAAAATGCACAATTTCATTGCATAATTCACAGACTGACTAGTTATAATATTTGCTTTGTGAATATGACTTCCACATTAGTATCACTACTGCTTGAGCAGCTTGGAATTATGCAAGGGTAGCACCACAATGGATCTTCAGCCAGTGTACTGTATTTCAAAATACCTTTAAGGAAATATAGATTTCCCCCTTACATAATCATGTCTTCAAAAATGACAGATGAGAAACAAGAGAAAAAGATAAAGGATATCTTTTAACTCATTGTGTTTTATAAAATCTTGCCCATTTATTTCTGAACATGTGATCTTCAGAAACATGTAGGTGAGCCCTCATTGTACTACTGTATATGGCTTACATATTGTTTCCTCACTGTCCCCACCTTTCAATATTTTTAAAAAATACAGCTATGTCCACTCATGTGTTGGCACAGCAGGCTTACAAATCAAAAAGGACAATTATAGACATACTGTTTATCCCTCAGGTTCTTATGCTACAAAGCCAAATTAGAGTTATGTCTACGAAGCAGATTCAGATAACGTCCCCACCTCTCATTCAATCTTTTTAAGGATATGTAAGCTGTGATTGCTGACCAGGACTCATCATCAGTGTGTTATGAGAACCTTCGCATACACCGGCTGAAATACAGTAGTAAATCACAAATAGAGTAGGCCCATTGAATCAGTGAGGATTTAGTGAGTCAGCTCTCGCATAAGTGCCACCAAAGCCAGCCAGTGGCTCCTCTACAGCCCCAGCCTCCATTCCATGTAGTGAATTCCTTGAACTGGATTTTTACCTCAGTGGTATTGATGAGGCAATATCCTTCGCTGCAACTCAGAGAAGCAGGCCACTTTCAGGGTTGCAGGAGAGGCTGGTTAACACGCAAAGCTGTTTGCATCAACAGAGGAATGGCCAAAAGCTCAGGAGAAATGGCCAAGGGTCTGTTGCTGTTGCCTCCCCTCAGCCCCTGCCCTCTGAGGCAACTGCTTAACTTTGTTATGCCTCATAGTGAGGCCAACTCTGCATAGGCCCCAACCATCACCTGTTGACAGAGCCATCTTGAAAAATACACCCATTTGATCGGTGTGTAAATCCCTGTATAGACATAATTTCAATGTTCTGGTAGGGGAGATCACCCCCATCATGGCTTTCTCCTGTCAAATGTCTATACTGAGCTTCCCTGGTGGATATCAGAGGCGAACCTTCATGTCTCCCAGTGTGTTTGCTTGCTCTCAATTTTCACTCATTTGAAAAATATGTTACACACCATGAGGCCCCCATCAAAAGATAACCTTGAAGGAACCACCTCAGAGAATGAAGAAGACCCTACTAATTGCCCCCCATGCAGGATGATTGCCCCCTCTCCTATGTTTTTTTCCTCAAGATATGTTTCTTGTATGTAGTGTTTTGCTTTCTGACCTTTCAATGCTTTCATGGGAATAGAAATATATATATATTTGTGCTTAAGCTGTTGCCTCGAGTTGGCTGGTGTTGGGGGAAGGGCAACCAGTATCAATGGCTTTTCCCACCATAAAAATACAGAAAAAGAAGGGTTTAAATTTTTTAAAGTAGGAGTGAAAGCTCAGGCTAAGTCTCGGATATATCTTGCTTTCCTTGCTTCTGACTTTCCACCTTGAGATGTATTTCCTCTCCTGAGATGCCCTGAAAAGGAGACTAAAACCCAGAGACTTCAGATCAAATCTTGGGACTTGGAAACCCCAAGAGCAAAGTATAAGAAAGAGATTATGCATTACTATGTACAATGTGACAGGGTTAGATTTTATAAAGAATCTAGTGTAACTTACTTCATGAAAAACATCCTTCTGACCTCACACATCCTACTAGAACAGAGCAGGAAAAATAATGATATATTACGTAGATTTGCTGCTAGTTATTACCTACTTCTTTTGAGTCACAAAGTGCTCACATATAATGTTTGCTCCATAAATCAGACACATACCTTCAGCCTCCCCTTGTCCATATGCAAGTCTGACTTGGGTTTAAACAAACATTTAGTGTTCTAACCCTGGAAATTGTGTTCACATTGTAATGCTGAGGGCAAAATTATTGCTGTTGCAGGCAGAGCTGAGGAGAAAAAGAACCCAAACGGACATCCAGAGAAAGACAAATGTATTTGGGATAGTGGGACAATCCCCAGGGGCAGATCGAATCCCACCTGCTTTTTGTACACAAACAGGAAGACTGTAGGGGTGAGGCTATGGGGAAAGACTGGAATCTATGGGGTGGTATATGGTAGAACAGGAATATAGGCTACCAATGCTTACACTTGGGCTTTTTACAAGAGGACACTGCAAAATGTATTTTAAAAGCTTCTGAAAGGCTCCTAGAAAGCCTGAGAGAGTTAAAATGTTTGACTGGTGCGGAAAAGAAGACAAAGTAGGAGCCAGGCAAGTCTCTCTGGAGAAGGCATTCTTATGTTTTAAGGAGTCCAAAATCCAGGCATGGAGGTTCTAGCCCTCTTTAGTAACTGTTAATTCAGAGGTATACAGCTCTTAAAGACTAGAGATGGTATATAATTGTGAATTGTAGCAGACACTAGAGTTATCCTCCAAGCTATCTAGATGGCAGGAAGGACACAGTGCTGGCAGTTCATGAACAGAATCCCATGAATGTGAAAATGGATAGTAGCAAGTAGAAAATAGCATGGCCTGTCCCACTTTGTTTAAGCCCCTCAGCCTGAGATTTATCTTGTTTTCCTTGACAAACCCAAGAAAGAAACAAAAATCTTGATGCAGAAGCTCAGCAAACCTGTCCTGCTTCATGTAGCCTGCCTTCATTAACAATCAGCAATCACTGTCATTCCTCAGTTCTACAATAGGAGGCACAATTGGAAGTCCCTAGTGCAATGGTTCCCAACCGCAGGTCCCCAGCTGTTCTCGGACTAAAACTCCCAGAAGTCTTCACCACTAGCTGTGCTGGCCTGGATTTCTGGGAGTTCTAGGGGGACTCAAGGTTGGGAAGCACTGCTAGTTATTCAGTCATAGGGAATAGAAGAGAGCAGTATGAATAAAAATCCCAAATTCTCTGATTTGGGGGTCCTGATTGGTTCACAACTGTGCTAAATGAAGTGTGCTAGAGTGACACTGAAACTTAATCAGAGTCAGGAATAGCTGCAGGAATTATAGTGAGAATTGATAAAGCAATCCATCTCTTAAGTCAGTGGTTCTTAACGTGGGCGATAATGCCCCCCAGGGGGCGATTTCATTTTTCAGGGGGGCGGTAGAACGAAAAGGGGCGGCGTGGGGGCGCTGGAGCAGAAGGGGGGCGGTAGGGGGGCACTGGAGCAAGCCAAACCTGCTAAGATGGCTGCAGCCTTTTTACAGTGCGCATGAATATATATTTGCCTCCAATCTTAATTTAGTTTCAGAGTTTTTGTCTTGAAATTTTTAGTTCCTGTATTGTGGTTTGTTCTTATGCCCTTTTTATATTTCTTTTTGCGTCTTAAAATTGGCTTGCAACTAAATCATTAAATGTTACTTTTTGGGGGCATTTCAGTTTCTTGGAATTGAATTTTGTTTTCAGGGGTCATTGGATTTAAGTGTCATAAATAAATAAATAAATAAATAAATAAATAAATAAATAAATAAATAAATAAATAAATAAATAAATAAGAAAGAAAGAAAGAAAGAAAGAAAGAAAGAAAGAAAGAAAGAAAGAAAGAAAGAAAGAAAGAAAGAAAGATATCATCACCGCAGGGAGGGGCGCGATGATAACTTCCTCAATGGCTCAAGGGGGCGTTTCTTTCAAAAAAGTTAAGAACCACTGTCTTAAGTGACAAGGTCCAAAAGATGGTAGTATTTTATTCTATATGTATTTGGAACAGGAAAACCAAACAGAGCTCTCAATAAACAGTGTGCAAGTAAGACCATACTTCCTTTTTAAAAGGCATAGAGGTTCATGCATCAGTTTGACACACTATGTGACCATTGAGAGGCTAGACTATATTCATATTTGGGGACTTTTGTCAACTTATACCATAACAGCAAACATATTCACTTGACTTCTACCTATATCCTTCTTCGAAGAATGTCTACTCTTCATACTACATTTGGTATGGATAGCAGTAAAAAAAAGCCCACCTATAATCAAGTCTGAAGGATATGTGCATGCACATGAGTGAAATCTGGGCTCGTGTCTGTCCTGCCAAACACTTGGAAAGAGGTAACAAAAATGAAACTGGTGTCTTTATGTGAAATTATTTATTTTCTAAAGTGATATATTACTGTTCTTTAAAAAATTTTCCCACATGGCAAAAGACAAAAAACAACAAAAAAATAGAAAACATTTGTAGGTTTAAACTGCCAGTAAAGTCACAGTTGGTACAAAGAACTGCACCACTGAAACCCATCTCTGTCAACATGATTTGATTGCAAACAATTATGATTTGTAAATGGGAAGGTTTTTTTTTGTAAAAAAGCAACCCATAAACTTTGAATTTCAAAGCCTGCAGAGATTTACTTTGTGGATATAAGAAAAGAGCATGTCAATGGTTTGTGTAAAAGCAGCAAATTGTTAAATGTAACCTTGGAGATTACATATGTGTTACCAGATTAATAGACTGAACTTGAATTTCAGAGCTCAACAGTGTTTGCCAATTTAATTTGTAGATGAAAATTATGTTTCTTTTTACTTTATACTTCTCTTATTAAGATATATATTATGCACTGATATCTCAAGAGTGTTTGGATAAACCAGCAAAACAATTTTGCAAAAAACCCACCAAAAACAAAAACATATTCAGCCTTGTACCATTACTGTACATGATGCATCATGTGTATCTTCAAGACTACATCACAATACAAATAAGCTGTCTTTACTGAAAAATGAAAAGATAAAATACATCATTTCCTGAAGTAGTGGCAATATGAGGCACTGAAAATGTGGAAACTTACATTTTCAGATTTACATTTTTTAAATCAAGGAACATTAGTTTGTCACTAATGTCTCAAAATGTCATCAACAAATTTTCTTTTATACCAAATAAGGGAAACTGCACATCATACAATGTTATTCTCAGAGCATTAGCTTATGTTGCCCCTTGTATACAACTGTTTCCAATCAATCATGTATTCATATGTACAAATCAAAATTGATTTCCTTTAAATATTATATAAGACAGACTAGAATTATATTTATAAGAGGTGACAGCAAATACACCTAGTTTGTACTTCTCATTCAGTTCAAAAAGAGACATAAACCACCAATCAGAAATTAATTAAGGCAGCAGAAATGAGACTATTGGGCTTGAAATCTTGTCGGAACTATTCGGGACATCTGGTACAGTAGTAAGCAGCTCTTTCTGCTTTTGGCCCTGTCTTCTCTTCATCTCTTCTTGCATCTCTTGTCTAGAGAGTATGATGAAAAGAGAAAAAGAGAAATTAATTATCCTTGAAATTCACTTGGATAGCTGAAGAAAAGAAAGTCCCTTTACTTCAGTAGCATATAGTTAATAAGGACTCCAAGATGTGATTAAATTGGGAAAGTCTTTGCTTTGGTCTTGAGCCAAAGATCTCTTTAAGTTCAAAATTAGTCTGGACTCAAAACTGCATTCCATCAGTTTACAAGCCCTTTCTTTATGCCAAGAGAATACCTTAGATATATTGAAAGAGTGGAAGACATTTTATGGTGCCCCAATGGCAAAAAAGAGATTTGTTGGTACAATTGTTTTTTTTTTAAATGACAAGTGACTGAAACTCAGAGACAATGTTAGAAATTCCTTAGGTGAAAATACATGTAAAATACACACCTTGTAGGTCTAGTTTTATGTGAATTCTGCAACAGAATGTGAAGCTGGGGAATTGAAATGTCCTGTCCTAGTGTATGAGGGTTAACTGTGATACATTGCATTATAAAATAATGCAAACATAAGAATATTTGTTTGTTTGTTTGTTTATATCCTGCCCATCTGGTCAATTGACCACTCTGGGCGGCTAACAACACTTAAAAATAAAACAATTTGAATATAACATCAATATACAACGTCAGTAATCAATTGTTCAAAATGGAAAGAAAAAAAGAGAATAAAATGAAATAGTGGCTGGAGGGAAGGTCTGCTTAAACAGCCGAGTTTTCAATTGGCTTTTGAAAATAGTAGGAATACAAGAAATACTAGATTATCTGGTTAGGATAATGAGCTGTTATGAGAGTTCACATGTAAGTAATCAAACAAGAAACAAAGATGCATATTCTATATAAGAAAGTTATTGTGGAAAGCTATGTCTGTCTCTTATGTTGCTAGAATAAAGCTTGTGAGTGCAATGACAAATTTCTTATGTCTTATGTTCAACAAGCTTTTAAAGTACCTGAAAAGTTCCTGGTTATCCTTCCACTGTTGGTCAAAATTCCTCATTTCTCTCTGGTGTTTCTGAAAAGTCTTTGTGAAGGCTTTGTGCCTCTTGTGAAGGATATGAAAACTATCCTTGACCACCTCTGCATATGTCTGGGCAGAATCCGTAGTTTTAGGTATAAAGGAAAAAACCATTTAATTTTTCTATTCAAAAATACTATGAAGAATAAGTTCTAGCACTTTAAAAATTTTTTAAAAGATATATTCCCTCATTATCTAGAAGTATGCATGGCAAAGTGATAGAAAATTGTTTCTAGGTTTACATTACACCATGTCTGAAATCCTGTTGTGTAACTTTATGCTGCAGAATGAGAATGATATCATAGCTGCATCCATTTGGCGGGGGGGGGGAACCTGGGCCAGTGTTTGGGAAGCACAGTATGGAAGTGGGGCAATTTAAAGCTGTAAAAATTGCTGCTGGGAGCAGCATACTTGTATTTTCAAGTTGGATTGACTGACATAGTAAATGAAGGTCAGTGGCTTTCTAGCCTCAGTTTGCCTCTGTATATCATAAGGATATGGTATTGGCTTGCAGATCTCTCTTCTGTGTAAAAAGACATCACATCCTGCTTTTGGTACAGCCTGCCGTTTCTGGAGGAAGTGCTGAATTAGTGGGCTGTGTCCACTAATATTCAAGTGGTGCCAGGCAAAGTCAGGACCAGAACAGGCTGGGTGTGACTAGGAGAGAAATGAAAACAGCTGTCATTTACATCAGACTCAGAGTAAGAGGTTATAGCAGTTACAAGTGCAATAGCTTTCATTCTGTGTGAATGACCATGCTACAAATGTGGTAATAGCGTACTTCTAAGTTGCTACCATCCCAGCAGTGCAATCTCTTTCCTGTGGAGGTCCTTCTGGTACCAGCATTGACCTCATTTTATTGCCAAGTTGAAAGCTGGATCTTCATTGAAACTTTGAGAACTAGGGATCATGATCTGATCAGCATGTGGACGCCTGTTACAATGTACGCGGCTTTAAGGTATTTTACATTGCTTTGAATTATTTTAACTTTTTCATTGTTTTATTGTCTGTAACCCACCATTAGGTCTTTTAATGAGCAGGATATAATATATTAATAAACAATTAACTAAATAAAACATGATGCTGACATCTTATTTGGTTCAATGGTATAACCACGGTGTCTATGCACCAGAATTGTATATGCTATAAGTTACAGTAAAGTTCACAATGTTGTAGTAAATGTACCAAAATAATTGACTAATCTGTGTCTGATACTAATTGTTGGTAGAGCTAAACAGAGAGAGAACCAGGACAGACTGAGACCGGGACAGAGTACAGAGTATGGTGATATACTAAAGCAGGGTGGGTGAAGTGCAGCTGACAAGATGCATGCAGCCTTGCAAGGCTCAACTATAGCCCTCAGTTTTTCCATTTAAAAAAATATTCTGGGGGCAAGGGGGAAATGTCACCAAGGGGGCTTTATCAAAATGGAAGTGAGTTCTAAGATTCAGCAATCTGTGCCTATTCTAAGCCACCAGAAATTGCCCAACTCTGTACTAAATTAGCATGCACTGAGGAGTCTTTAAAAACCTCAGGATTCTGAAGCAGATAATTCACTCCCTAAAATGTATGAATTTTGAATGAGAATATTCTCTAAATGTGTGAACATTTTGCTAATATTTGATGTTCAACGGTAACATTTGACATCCACATTTGCAATAGCATGTAACAACAAAAAGCATGTACTGTTCAACATGTGTTAATATCAACCAACTACTCTACTGCATTTGACAACAAGTAGAATTTAGAATATGTTATGCTAAGGAATATCTTTATTTAACCAATCAGGATACATGAGAAAGCCAAAGCAGTAAATTTCAAAATTGGTGTTTTTTTTAAAGTTTGAAACCTTTATGTTATAAGCAATATATTCATATCTTATCCAGATCCACTAGCAGTTATGCTATATTAAATTTCCCCCTCTATAAAAATTATATCACCTCTCGAGGAAGCAAAGCAATCTTTAGCTTCTTTTTTGGTGAACTTTGGTGTTTATTCCATGAATCATTTCCCTCATCTTTTTGAACCTTTCCTCCATCTTCCTTAAGCACCACAGGCCGAGAATGAAAATGGGGGTGCTTTTCTGAAGGAAAAGAACAGCAGCTTAATATCTGTTAACCAGCTGTCCTATAAGATGTCTTTTAATTTAACAAAAATAGTATATTTATTAACCATCTCAGTAAATGAGAAACATATATATGAACTAAGGACTAGAACTTCCCGAAATCCTGGCCAGCACAGCAGTGATGTGTGTGTGTGGGGGGGTTAATCCAAGAACATCTGGGGAGCCAAGGTTGAGAACAACTGCTCTATGGGATCCTGAAGAAATTTTGGATTATCCTTCAGTTGAACACACAATTATGGCTCTCTGGCCCCTAATCAGCTGTATAAGGATGCTCCCTACTCTGTATAACAATATCGAACAATAAACTCAAACCATTTTTTTATCATTGTGTAGAGATTGATGTAAAAATGTGTCAAAACACATTCGTGAAGAGAGCCTGCCACATGAATGCTGCTACAGCAGCTTGAAACAAAGTGTGCTGGAGGACTACAGATTTAATGGAAAACCCTGAGTCCTTTTTCAAAAAACCCTTCAAACATGCTACCTTTTTTGGAAAGCTGCTGTTGAAGTTTCTTCTCAGAAATAGTGTTCTTTAACTTGCTCACAGCTTTTCTTGAAGATGGGCCTTTCTAAATCACAAGAAGAGAAATGAAGAAAAAATTATACCACATCCTATTTGAATATCTGACCTTGGACATGTGAGTACAAAATGACCTTGGAGGTATGTGTTACTATGCGATGCAGAAATTCCCACATATTCTGGAAATATATAGTTAAAAGCGGAGAAGAGAAATCTTATGTATGGTGTATTGTAGAACGCACTGGAGATTTATTAGTATTTTTATTTGTCTCTCATCACCATGGGCAGTAATTATTATTTACATGGCTTAATGATATAAAATCCAACATCTAGAATTCAGACAATATCTTTTCACTCACTGAATCTTCGACAGAAAAGAATATTAGCAGCCTCACCCTATAATAATGAATGTAAATTCAATAATCTTTTACCTTTTGAGGTCGTGAGGGGGGCTTCCTCACAGTAGTAGGTAACTTGTAGCTACCAAAGGTAACATCAGAGTCTGTGTAAGTTAAAGAGAGATCTGTAAACGTCTTTATCTCTTTGTCAGATTGATTCTGGTGAATTCTCTTTGTGGGTAGGACACAGCACACTCCTTTAATTTCCTATATAGATGCTGATTATTGGGATTTTTTTCTCAACTCTGATGAAACAATAGGATTCTTGTGTTGAAAAGCAATGTTCTGTCACAAGTTAACACATCACAACAAGCTTTGTTCTGTATAAACATGATCATTATTAAAACATTTATGTAAAGCTCTAGCATTTTTATTTATTTTATTTGTTTATTTATTTGTCTTATAGGTTGCCTTTCTCCCAATAAGGGGATTCATTTTTTGTGTTAAAACCAGGCAAACTGCCTAGACTGTAAATATTCTTTTCTCTTTGGCTGTTTTAAAGAATTGTACTTTGTGAAAACACAATCAAGAAAATTAATATGGGATACTGTTGATTTCCCTCATTGGTCCATAGCACCTGGCAATGTACCCTGGCACTAGGCTCAAGTCTTCTTCTCTCCTGCTTGAGGAACCAGGATAGTAAAAACAAGGACTGAACCTGGATCTCTTTCTACATGCAAAACATATGGGCTATGGGCTATCCAATTCCAACTTTATTTCATTTGATTTATTAGCATCACTGGCATATACATATATTTAGCATATAATTTGAGTTTTATTGACGACTTTTCTTTCCTTACAGCTCAATATTCTCCAAACAGAATGTCTCAAAGACAGAGCACTTCATTTAAAATACTGTAGTAGATAACTGCTTTCTCTAAACCTGCTGAAATAAATGATCACTTTCGGCAAGATGCTTACCATTGCCTAATTGTCCCTTTCCTGACAGCAAATCTTCTCTCCTGGAGCGCTCTGGTTCCAGTTGTGAGTAATCCCACTTGTCATAACTCCCTGGTGCATGCAGTGTGCCTATATTAGAAGATGGGGTGGAAGATACTTGATACTGAGAAAAATAATAATCAGCTTAGTCTTGATTTACTGAACAGTGTTGTATAAAATTTGGGTTTATATATGAAAAACTAAAATACAGGCTGAGAAGAGCAAAATACCAATGGATGGACTAGAATTATGAAACCATTTAGAGAAATAAACTAATGTAATGCCCAGCTTAATGAAAAACCATGCAGATTCTAAAACTAGCCTGAGTGTAAGATTGTCTAGTAAAGGCATATCTACTTTTGTCTTTAGATTGTGTACAAGAACCACATGTCCCCCCCCCTTTTTTTGTTAAACTAATTAAAAATGAATAAAGGTACAACTCTTTCTAGGCAGTATTTTGACCGGTTTTTACTAAGTACAATGTTTTACTTGATTAAGTGTTATATTACTATAGATATAGCTGCTTTCTTCTCAGAAGAACTTAGAGCAAACGCACACAATGTGTGACCCTCCAAATATTATAGGATTATAGTTCCCAGCAGCTATGGCAAACATAGCAGTGGTGAGGAACAACAGGAGCTGCCATTCTACAGCATCTGGAGGGCCACAGTTGATCCTAGTGTTCTGTACAAACTGCAGCCTCATTTCCTTCATTCCCTACAACTGCTTAGAGCAAATATCCTTTCCTTTTAGCGCTGTCATGTGAAAGATGGTGCAAGATTATATTATGCATCTCCCGAGGGTAGACGGAAAACCTCAGAAAGACACATTTTTTATGAAAGCAGGTAATAGTGATATTGTTTAGGATTGTAAAAAAAATTGTAGCACAGTGTTCAGTGTACAAAGTATGAATCACTGCCCGTGTCTATACAGTTCATTCCTTAAGAAAGGAGAACAACATATCTCACCTCCCAGCCACTCAGAGAATACATCACAGAGGTGGGCCTTAAATTCACTTGTATTGAACCAAGACCTCGGGAAACAGTAGCAGAAACAGGTGTAGACAACTTGACTCAGCAGTGATGGGAAAAACTAGAGACTCAAGAAAAAGTGCAAAAAAACAGAATTTAACTAGAATTATTTCAGCAGCTGAATTTTAATTATTCAAAGATTCAATCCAGTAGTTTCTCAATCTGTGTTCCAGGAATGCCAGGCTTTCTTAAAGGGTTTTCAGATGTTTTTTAGTGAGAATATGTGTATTGAATGAGGTCCCAGGAAGGTCTCTTGTTCTGCATTGCCAACCTGCCTCAGGACAAAGAATATTCTGCTCCAGAAAAGTTCCTCAGGGGGCATTATAAATGGCTGTCAGCTGGGGCCAATGGCAGCTGCACTTGTATTGATTGATTGATTGATTGATTGATTGATTGATTGATTGATTGATTGATTGATTGATTGATTGATTGATTGATATACTGCCCATCTAGCAAATTGCTACTCTGGGTGGCATGCAACAAAAAAAACACATAAATTATAAAATTGAACTAAAACAGTAAATTATCCCAAAAATAAATACACAAACCAAGATAGCTCTTTTTCCAGCACACATTATGCACACATCATGGACAAGAGGGGTGTGATTTAAGAATAGCATCAGAAATTAACCAAGGCAATAGCACAATTCCAGCCTTTAACAAAAAAAATACGGTACATAGAAACATAATTTTTTCAGCATTTATGAATTCTCAACTATCATATTAAGTTTAAGGTCATATGTTTCTTTTATCGTGCTGTCTGCTAAAATATCTCCACCTGAAGCTTGATACCTGATACTTACCTCCTCCTTTTTAGAATACATGTATACTCACTGTCAAGATGAGGTCCTGGTTAGAAACTTTGTGGCAGCCCAGTAGAATCCGGGAATAATTTTCTGCAATGCGCTCAAATAAATGACCCTGAATCTCTCGATTTGGCTGGTAGGAAATAAATACATTTGAAGGGTTATTGAAAAGGCATTTGTTTATTTAACATGTCATGGCAAAGAGGCTCCAGGAAGGTAAGTGGGAATTTATAGGACATCTATGGTAAAAAAAAACATGTATTTACATATGGGCAGCCTTTAAACAGCATTCAAGCAACTGAATCAGCTTTCAGTTGCGAAGATCATTCATTGCAGCTCATTGGAGAGATCAAAGCTCTTCAGTACAGAATGATATGACATGATGGCTAGTTTATTAATTGGTGCAACTGCTGGTGTTGGCCCCATAGGGTCCTAAATTATATAGGACCCGAATAGGGTGACCTGATATCCTTGATAAACATTTTTGGTGCTAAGTAATGTCAGCCTCACGTACTCAAGCATTTAATTCACATCAACAATTCCCTGTGTTTTATAAAAGCAGTTCCATTTTAGTATTCAGATTTTTGATGGTTCCATTGTTATCATTTTCAATACAGTCTTTATAAAAACTGCCTTGAAAGTTTTTGGTGTCTTCCTTTGGTTATTTTGCTGGACTAGCCAAAGCCTCTTTCTCCAGTTATTTATCTCTCCTCAAATTTCTAATCTCTCTTCATGTGTTCCTCCTAGACCTTGTCTCTGAACGATGAACATGCCCAAACTGGCAAAGTATCTATATGTCATTTAGTCTGAGCAAATGGTGCTTACAAATTTCTCCCCCGTTGCCTAACTAATCACCTGTGGTGCAGGGAAAAATAAAGAGCTGGGAGGACCAGATGCAAACTATGCACTTCTGTGTTTAAAAAGCGACATAAGCAGTCCTGCAGGGTCTAACATGTTTTTATAATCTACTAACTCTTTGTTCTTATAATAATGGTTTCATCTGTCAATGCTGAAAAGGTTTTACTGTTATGTTATATCTGAATACAGCATTTATATTTTAAACAGGAAACCTGGCTACAGCAGGACTGACCCATCCAAGAGAAAGGGAGCAAATCTGAATACTAGGAAACTAGAAATAAAAGTTAGAGGAAAAGAGTTCATCAATACCAATAATCCCCTGTTCTTACATGATACAAGTGTAGAAACTGCCACCAAAAACTGTCCAGCAAAATCGCTTGGGTGCACGGAGCACTGAGAAATTTGTGCAGCATCTTCACTGACCAGCTGGTCTGCAAAGAAATCAAACAGCAACATCCTTGTCTATATCTTTTTTAAAAATCAGTGGAAAAAATGGCTTTCTGCACTTCTCATTGTGTCTCCTTCTGTCTGAGAGCCTACCATGTTTTAATCAGAATTGATTAAGTGGCAGAGTCAATAAAATTAAGTTGCCTTAAATGACTGAAGCAAGCAGGCAGAACCTGGAAACAACATCCCAGAACACAGACCCTTTTTAAATATTATGATATCTGTTTAATAAATCATGTTTTGTTAAACTCCACCAGCCTTTGCCTCTTGTGTTAGGCAGGACCAGTGTGGCCTGAACCCCATCCCAATTTTCCCACTCCTGTATAAGAAACAGAATGGATGGTGTACTTGTACTCTCTCCTTCTCTCTAATATTGCAGTTTAAAACTTCTGCAATTTTCTTGCTTTCTTTATTTTTATCAGAGTGTTGCACAGTTTAAAATTATGGACATATATGAAACCACTAAAGTCCTAGGAAACTGACTTAGTTTCAGACTTAAAGCCACAAAAGGTCTCTCTCCAACAACATTCACTTTCTTTCATGCTCTGGTTTTCAGTCTGAGATTAAATCACACTTTCCCAGTTTGGATGTAACGAGAAGCTGTGGTTTAAAAAACCATGGATGTTTTCAGCTGCAGTAACAGAAAACAAGGGAAATTAAAGAAAGAGGGGGCAATGACAGCCTTCTAAGCAGCACCAGGCTGCTGGGTCCAGTCACCTTTTTACTCAAAAGAGCAAATATATCTAGCCATATGGTGCTGTGAAGAATGCTGAACTAAAAACAAGGGCTGTTAAGGGCATCATTTGCCCAAGAATGCCAGGTACTGATGCCAGCTCTGCCATATATTCTTCTACCAAGTATATGTACAGTAAAAAAAGTAAATTCCACCCAATCGATGCCCTGCTAGTATCTTCTAGATGCTGAATATTTGAAGTATTCAGTATACCTTTCCAACTGATGTTTTACTCTGGGCACGGATCACCTTTTCCAAAATTTCATCTAGGTCCACTCCATTTGGCAATGGCGTCAGTTCTTCCTTACAGTATCCTGGGTACTGATACAATTCCACAAGTTTATCCTTTTCTGTTACACTCTAGAGATGAAACGAAGAGTAATTCATGAGAAATCTTAAAGGTACACAACCAAACTTAATGAGCATCCCAAGTGCAACCTTTTAATGTTCCAGAGTTTCTGGAGAAATTTATTTAGAAAAAATGAGTGTCCCATTCCAGTCTCCTGTAACTGGTGAAATGGATAGGCTTGCTTAGCTCTCCTATTAATCTAAATCTAGGACTGTCCCAGAAGGGAGTTACGGTCATTATCATACATGTCTCCTCTTCACCAGATTTTAAAGAGCTTTTATGTGTGTTACAGCATCTGATACTTAAATATTTCTGATTGTGTCAGGCAATTCTAGCTCCCCAACAGTTGAAGTGATGAGCTGAGGAATACTAAAGCAGGACTCAAATCTGTGCATGATCATCTAGTTGTAGTCACAGGGGGAAGTTGTACACCTAAGGAGATGGACTTGACATCAATAATGACTCCCTAATACAGTATTTGAGAGGCTTCTAGGTTAAATCTGTTTGTTGACTTGAGCAACTATAGGAGCACTTAATGTATGTTAGATATTTTATTGACTCTCACAAGCATTTTTGTTTTTAATCCTAGAGCAGCCACAGGAAATTTTGATTTTAAACGGAGAGAGGCACTCCGTTTGACTCCCCCCCCCCGCAATGTCCATATAGATGTCATATGACACCTAGAGGATGATCCCTTTCTAGCTGCTATCGTGTCAGCTATTAACTATAAAGAATGTCTAGTTATACACAGCCTCAAATAATGCTTTTAGTGTCATGTCTAGTTTGGTCCTTGGCTTCAGGACCCAAAAAGAATCCATTAACACTCTAAATCACAGGGTTTCAGGGACTACAATAACTCAAGTTGTTTGAACTTTGAAAAACACTGCAGGAATCCTAAGTCCTAGCATTGTATAAATGAAATATTGATGACAGAGGCCTGTATAATGGCCTAAAAAGGCCCATCGTCTAATTCCACATGGCTTCTTTAAAGTCACATCTTACAATAGCACTCACCCTTCCAAACATTTTAGAACTACAATGTTCTGCTTTTTCTTAAATGCTACCCAAAATATGTACAGGAGTAGTTGATTCCTGACTGCTTACACACCTTCATACCTTTTTATGAGCTATCTTGCCATGAGTTGATAAAGTTTCAAATTCTGCAGCATGACTTCCAGATTTCTGCGTCATCTTCTCTGCAATGTAAGAATAAGGATGACCAAACTGAACATCTGAATAGTGTATCTCATTACAGAGAGCAACTGTTACCTGCGAATAAAAGACGTTATAGCCCTAGGTTTGTAGCTGCAGATATTTCATTATATCTTACATGTGTGCATGTTTAGTTCTAATCTGACTTTAGGATGGTCAAATTATAATGTAGATCAAACAGAATCCAAGATTACCCAAGCAGAGATGAGTCATATTTTTTTCTGCTTCATTTGTCTTGATGTTGCATTCCCTCCAGGTCTGAGCCCCACAAATTCACCCAGAGACAAGGTGACCCAGTGTATGGAGTGCTGGACTTACACAAAAACTCAGTTTCCTGCTCAGCCATGAAGCTCACTGAATGATCTTGCTCAAGCACTTTTCAGCCTCACCTCAGTCTCACAGAGATGTTTGAGAATAAAGTGGGGATTATATATCTATGACATCCTTAGGTCAAGAACACTCACTTATATATGCCATCTATCCCTGGAGGAGGGATAAGAAAAAAAATGTTGTAATATAGTTCTTTAACATGTGTATCCAATCCTTTCTCCAAGTAGCATAGGGCAGAGAACAAGAAAAGGTAGAGTATGAAGTATATTACATTGAAAAACTGAATTATCCAAGGCTACACAGGCAGCTTCATGGCTAAGCATCACTTTGAAGACATGTCTCTTTTGTTCACATTTAACAAGCTAATCACTACACATACAACATTAAGCCTTAGAAGAGACAAAAAGACGTAGGTATTGGCCCTAGGCAACACAATGTATATGTAGCATACACAGCAGTTTATATATGCACACTGACATCATTCTTATTTTGTAAAATAAATTCATGCCAGTGCCTCTAGTATAAATGAAGTACTATAATTAATTAGCAGGGGCGTGGTGGCACTGTGGGTTAAACTGCAGAAGCCTCTGTGCTGCAAGGTCAGAAGACTTGCAGTCATAAAATCAAATCCACGTGACGGAGTGAGCCCCTGTCACTTGTCCCAGCTCCTGCCAACCTAGCGGTTTGAAAGCATGCAAAAGGCAAGTAGATAAATAGGTACTGCCATGGTGGGAAGGTAACGGCGTTCTGTGTCTAGTCACACCGGCCACGTGACCACGGAAGATTGTCTTCTGACAAATGCTAGCTCTATGGGCTGGAAACGGAGATGAGCACCGCCCCCTAGAATCGGACACGACTGGACAAATTGTCAAGGGGATCCTTTACCTTTACTTAATTACAATTCAGTCTTACACACATGAGCTTAGAAACGAGTCCTACTGAAGTAATACAGAACATAGAAGCAGCTGTGTTGATTGTTAAACAATGTTCACAATCCAAAATCCATACTAAGCTAATGCCTTTATGCAGCCATGTTCAATGAATTGTACTGAGTTCATTGGGACCTATATCTTTTAAGACTATGTTGGATGAATGGTACAGAAATATGTCTTCATTCAATCACAATACCAAACTATGGTTAAGCACCAAATTATGGTTTAGCATCATAAATAAATCTGCAATTTACAAACCATATGGTTACCAAATCACTATTTGAAACACTTTGGTAACCCCAGTTTGTACTAATTGTGATCTGCTATCTGAATGACAAACTTCAACTATGGCTTTTGCTCTGTCTCAAAAAAAGTAGTGTACCATGCAGGAAGAAATTGCTCCCCCTGAAAGCTACTGAACTAGGAACACAGAAGTGAATGTATGAATTTTCAAATAAGACTGCAGAAAGATAGGAAAAGAAAGCAGCTAAGCAGCTCTAAAGCATGGCTTGCTGTCTAATTTTTGGAAGGGCAAATCACGGTGTGGGTTCTTAAAACATGATTACAAACCATGGCTTGGCATGACATCTGAACTAAACTAACAAAATTTTTAAAAGTCTCAAAACATTATAATCAATGAAAAATCTCTTTTTAAAATAGTTAGAACAATGGTTCAATAAGGAATTATTACACCTACCTTTTGCCCCGGTTGCCTGTCTCCCTTTTCTGGAACTCTTTCGCACTGGAGGTCTTTTCACTCCCACATCCTCAATCACCTTTAGTGGTAAAAATAACAGAAATTAGATCAAGCACTAACTGCCTAGAAAATACTGTTCCGTACGTGAATCACAGCAAATTGGAAAAGTGAAAGTATATAAAGAGGACTGACAACTGAATAACTATTTTGTAATTCATTTTATGTGGAGGCTGATTTCAAACAACAGCATTTTTCAAGGACCTCACAAAATATTTCTTGCCTTTGAGGCAGGTACATAAGTCCCAATAATTAGACCATAATTTACATATTTAGTAGAAAATAAGCCATACCAAATACTGTACATGGCTGGTATCCTATTGCTAGTCCCATTGACACAAGGTCCAAAATCCTCTTACACAGCTACGCAAACAACATAACTTTTGGAGGCAAATTGCCTCAAGTCAAGAAATCACTGTAGACATTATCAGCTGCATGCCCAGTTGCATTGTTTAAGCAGTGTACCGTATTTTCCTAAAAATAAGACAGAGTTTTATATTAATTTTTGCTCCAAAAACACATTAGGGATTATTTTTAGGGGATGATTTTTTCATGTACAACAATCTACATTTATTCAAATACAGTCATGTCATCTTCTTTTGGCTGCTGCACAGTGGTGGAGGGTGGGGTTTCACTTGACTGGGGCTTATTTTTGGGGTAGGGTTTATATTACGAGCATCCTGAAAAATCATACTAGGTCTTATTTTCAGGTTAGGTCTTATTTTTGGGGAAACAGGGTATCTTAAGAGAATTTGGGTTTTTGGGATTCACAGCAGTGTTGAGTCACTATTCAGCAATTGTAGCTTACTTCTGAGTAAACATGTACAGAATGGCATTGCATAATTAGTTTCCTTCTTATTTTTTCTAGCACTTCCTTTGTTTCTACCACTGCTCTCTCGTTCCTCTGTTTCCCTCATCTCTTTTAATTTCTTCAGTTCACTGAAACCCACTGTACAGAATATACCATTACAGTAAGTAGTCCAATCCAGGAGATAAATACTTTCTTCTCTAATAATTACTCTGTTTGCTCCAATCCAAGTTAAGCACTTTTAAGGCTCATTGACTTCAGTGGAAATGTTAAAACACAAAAACATCCCACTGAAATCAGTGGGAAATCCAGTGCTTTCCTTTAGTGGGATCACACACCTTATTGGATTTTCTGTACATTTTAATTTATTGGAGCTTTTTAAAAAGGGCTTCTGTGAACTGTGATCAACTGTTTGATAAGTGCAATCAACTCCATTCTCACTTCTTGTTTGAAGAGCAGCTGATAGACCTAAACAGTCATGGCATGCATCCCATTCCAACCACCTGACGTATGATTTTGTATTTCAAGTGTTATTGGACATCAGCGCGAGAACATGCAAGTCCAAAACCTTCAGCATTTAGATCTATCTGGTGCAACAGCTCCACATGATATATACATTTCACTGGTCCAACAGAACTATATAAATTACAAGTTAGGACTTCCCCTCAATAACAACAAAAAAGCTGATTTTCAGATATTGAAAATTTTAAGAAAGATACTTGGACAAAGCCAGCATTTTTTAAAAAAGGAAAAAATCATTTGCATGAAGTGCTTCAAGACACTTACCACATCACTACTGTCATATCTTTTCAGTCCCAGTTCTAAATGAGTGATCTTTTGATTCACTTTTTGCATGCTTCCAATAACATACACTAACAAAACGAGGTTAAGGAATCTTTTAAAGGCTTTATAGAATTTTAAGAATTTCTTGTTGGTTTTAATTTCTTATCAATAATAACTGGCTGAAATCTAGTAGTAAGACACAACTTAGGTCCACTGTATCTGTTGAACTTATGGTAGAGTTGACTTATCAAATCTTCACTGATTCAATGGGCCTATTCTAGTTGTGGCTTACAACTGGATTTCAGCCACTGTATGACACCAGGTTAATTCCAACATTTGCAGCCCTTTCTAGGTATATAGCACTCAGATGTGGTTTACCATTCCCTTCTTCTGGGGGCACCCTGGGACTGTGCAACTTGCCCAAGGCTACACAGACTGGATCCTCTCCTGGGAGACGCAATGGGGAACTGATCCCATGACCTCTGTAGGTACTGAAGACAGGTACTGAACACATTGAGCTTGAGCTACAGTATCTAGCCAGTCTTGATTTCTTGTTGCCCTGTTTAAATATTGTTTCTTCTTAATATTATATAGGTTTATTGTTAGTATTTATTGGAAGAATCAATAATAAGACTGGCTGGGAATCAGGCTAGTACATAGAACAAAATATTTTGTCATTCCTGTATGCTCAAATATTGATGCCACTGAGTTTATATGGCTTATACTGAAAGACAATGTATTCTGGGAACAGTCTCTCTCCAGAACAGCCTGTGTCTTTTAACATACTGGTACATTATCTGTGAATTCAGTGCTGTCAACAAGTGTATGGGAACAAGGAAGTAATTATTCTATTTTGGGTACTACTGGTGGATCTTCTCTTCATGAGTCTAGAATCTATGAGAGACAGATCAGAGTTTAAAAAGATTCCACGTATAAATTTGTGTTGAGCCAGTAAGTGTTTTATCCACAGCACCTAGTGCTTCCTTACAAGATATTTTTACAAATACCGTACACCCTTTGCTTCTTCTCTCTCCTCCTCCATGGAAAGAAGCTTTAAATTTTCCAATATGGTCTAGCAGCTTAAGCAAAGTTACAGCTTAAGTCCTCTGCTTTGGTTCGTTCCCAGTGATCACAAATGCTGACCCAAACCAAAAAAGGAGCACTCTTACCCTTAGGGGGGAAAATTTAAATTTAAATTTAAAAAAGCCATGGCAGGGGCCCACAAAGGACCAAGCAGGCATGGATCAGTGATGGGCTGGTTTGCCATTGTCTGTATGTCATCCAGCCACCAAGAAAATAAGTGAACCAACTGGTCACTAAACTGAATGAAACTTCAGGACAAATTTCTATCTGCTCACACCCTGAGTTACTTAGGGTATCCAATAATTTAATGAGCCATCACTTCTTTAAGGATAGCAAAGCCACTAAATAACTATTGTCTAATAGGAGACACCTTTAAGCAAGTGAATTAGAATTGAAACAGAAATGTTACAGTATATGCGCATACAAGCAATATTTTTATTCATTGTTTAATATAGAAATAAAGGATACAACGTGGTTTATCATCTAATTTGCAATATATAGGGCCAATTTTCTTTTCTTGAGTTGCTGGGGGCAATGTCAGAAATCCTTTTAAAGGGCTTATAAAGGATTCAGTAGTTATGAAGTCCATCTTTCCTCCTGAAATAATAATCAAACCAAAGGCAGAAAAAACATATTTCTATTTAAAAAACAAATTTTCATATAACTCTTTTCACTGTTGATACCCAAATACAATCACTTGGATTATCTTTACCAGTCATAACTGGCTTGAGTTGAATTAAATATAGGTGGTATTTTGCCACCCCTCATGTAAAAACAGAAGAGGTTGCTAAAGGAAACACACCACTTGCCTCTAATTATACAGCTAAATAACCAAAAGAAAAAGAAAAAAAACTGGCAGGGGGAAATTCTGTGAAGAAAATTTTGGTCATTTAGCCTAATTACAGAATGCAACAGATACAACTTCGGAATTCTGAATGTTGTTTGAATGAATGTCTCAACAGAAATTCCAAGTTTAAACAACAAAATAAGTTAACTATTCTTTTTGCTATTTTTCACGGATATAACAAGACTATCAAAAGTCAAAGGTATTGTTAGAATTTTCTTCATTCTGTTTTCGAGATCTTTTTTTCGAGACCTACATGTGAGCATGCAAGTATGGATTCCCAAGTACTAACTTACAGGTAGTCTTTTATACACAAAACCAAACAAAAGTACAAAGACATGATTCTTTCAAGTAAGCACAGCTCAGGATGTAACTTAAAATGATGCATTCCTTAGTCTATTAACCCAGAATGTAATGAACTTTGTCTTTTCTGTTCCCAGGACTAAGAATGTAATGGGCCCCAGAAAACACAGAGACTACATTTATGACAGCACATTTTGCTTTTTCATGCATTGGGCTTACAGGTTTTCAACAAGACATTGGCTATACATTTATACACTATCTATATTTACTGGGTAAAAGCTGAGTATGCTAATGAAGTTAAATAAGAAGGAACTCCTTCTCAGTCATGCCAGTATTGTTTTCTTTCCCCGTTGCTTGAGTAAAGCATATACAGTACTGTATAGAACAATGTATCATAAGTAAAAGGATTGTGAAATGTATATTTTTAGTATAATTAAAAAATGACAAAATTAAAGCGATATATTTTGCCATTCTAAAGATA
The DNA here is from genome assembly GCF_051106095.1 of Pogona vitticeps. NCBI lineage: Eukaryota > Metazoa > Chordata > Lepidosauria > Squamata > Agamidae > Pogona > Pogona vitticeps. The sequence continues at coordinate 164,815,908 of NC_135787.1, read as the reverse complement.
CAGTCCTATGCAAACATTCCTCTAAACAAGGTTGAATGCCCCTACCTAAAGAGACTGCTACCTCTAACAAAATCACAGAATTTTCCAGCTATTCCACCTTCCTTTGCCTAAAAGATTTTCTGTGGTTCCAAAGTGAAACAGAGAATAGATGTAAAAACCAGAATTTTTACAAAGGTAATATGTTAACTGCATCTCATATAAAATTTTCTGTTGTATAATGAAAGCCTTCATCGGAAACATTCTACTGTAATGGCTTATGATGGCACTTGGAACATTTCTGAGTAAAAGCATACTTTCCTCTAATACATAAGTTCTACAAATGCCTAAATTTTAATCAGGCTGCAAGTGCCATTGAACTATGAGAACCTTACTTTTGAGTAAATCAGGATGGAACTTTGCCACACAGCTTCTGTCTTTAAATACACTTTCTTCTCAATAACTTGATTTTACTTCAAGCAAACAGGATGCACACAGTAGCACAGTCTAATCGCAGGCATATATTCAGATGTGAACTGCTTCTTGACAGAGATGGGGAAAGAGACTTGTCTTTTGCATCTGGATGGTTAAATAAGAGTTGGAGAAAGGTAAATTTAATGCTAGAGACCATTAGCAAGTGACTAAATAAAGACATAATGATTATTTGGAGTTTCACATTTAATTTCAATTTACACGTAAAACTAAAAATATCACGCCTTCATTTATAAAGAAAAAAACCACATACAGTGCAATTATTTACATTATGTACTGTTTTAACTCCCCTGTCTCAAAGAGGTCATTGTACAGTCAGGAATCTTTGCGGATACCATAATAATAGTGTGCTGTCAAGTCAATTCTGACTTAATAGCAACTCTTTTCAGGCTTTTCCAGATAGAGTACTCAAAAGTATTTTCAAAAGTATTTTCAGCATGCATACGTTACTGAAACAATTTTCAGCATGCATACATTACTGAAACAGCGACGTCTACGCTGGCTTGGGCACGTTGTGAGAATGGCTGATGGTCGGATTCCAAAGGATCTCCTATATGGAGAATTAATGCAGGGAAATCGCCCCAGAGGGAGACCACAGCTGCGATACAAGGATATCTGCAAGCGGGATCTGAAGGCCTTAGGAACAGACCTCAACAGATGGGAAACTCTGACATCTGATCGTTCAGCCTGGATGAAGAGACCCTTGTCCAGCAGACCCAATTCGAAGAGACCCTTGTCCAGCAGGCCGAGGCAAAGAGGAAGTCACAAAGGAAGCAAAACCAGGGAGCTGGACAGGGGACAGATTGGATTTGTCTTCATTGTGGAAGAGATTGTAACTCTCGAATTGGCCTCCTCAGCCACACTAGATGCTGTTCCAAGTCCTCCATACAGAGCACACTACCATAGTCTTTCGAGACTGAAGGATGCCTACTGGTTACTCAAAGGTGGTTTAGCATTCCCTTCTTCTGGGACTTGCCCAAGGCCACACAGGCTGGCTTTTCCAGTAGGAGGCACAGTGGGGAATCGAACTCCCACCTCTGGCTCAAACCACTGAGCAGTCCAGCCATACCATGGACCTCCAGAAAGACAAATGCTTGCGTGGACTAAACCAAACCTGAATTCTCCCTACAGGCAAAAATGGCTAAACTGAGGCTATCCTACTTAGCACACTTCATGAGAAGAAGAGATTCATTGGAAAAGACAATAATGCTGGGAAAAGCTGAAGGCAGCAGGAAAGGAGGACCAAATAAGAGATGGATCGACTCCATAAAGGAAGCCAGAGCCTTGAGTTTGCAAAAGCTGGGCACGAAAAGCAATGGGGAGACAAGTCGAGGACAGACGCTTCCCTCTTCTCCGCAGCCGTCCAGATATGAGAGGCCTCGATCCATTCTATCTTCGAGAAAAGAAATCGCCTCCCTGCCCCGCTGAGACCAGCTCGAGCGAAGCCTCTCCCGCCCCGACCGTAACGCGCCGGCTCTCCCGCCAGACCCCGCTCTCTGGGGCGTCCTCCTGTCACCGCGGCAACCACAAGGCGCAAACCATAAATTTATTGTCTTAAACGCAGCAGAACTTCCATGACGTTACAGGCGAATCTAAGCGAGCACATCAATTTCTTTGTCAGCGAGTTTTTGTGGAATAATTTTACTAGCGTAAGAATAAACTGTACTAAATTCTTTTCTCATGCCCTCTCTATTTTATAATAATGGTATGGTCCCGTGTTTAGGAAGCTCCTTGGCTCCGCCTCTCCCGCCCCCCCCCGGCCGTTGTGGGCAATACCATTACTTCAAGAGACTAAGGCCCCCTATCTCATGACATACACTAAATTGCTCGTAAGGTTTCTCCCGGGGGAAAGGAGCTTTTATTTATTTTGTGCTTGGTCTGGCTATTTCGTTTCGTTTCAAATGCTTTCTCCTCTGTCGTAGGGTTGAATTGAGTATCCCTCTCTTACAGATGGTATCGTCTGCCCTGTCCCTTTGCTTGTGCGTCTCTCAGCTACCGCCGGTCGCCAGATCCCAAGTCGTCGGCTGGAGGTGCGCATGCGCAAAGTGACTGGTGCGGCAATAACGGGGTGCGGAGGTGCGTTGTGAGAAATGGGTTTTCCACTTGTGGTAGGAGATGCTGAAGGACTAGTTGGGTGGCGAATTTAGGAAGGCAGCACTCGCAGTTCCTCATTCTACGCTGCCCTGCTAGCCTCCTCCAACCTCATCCCTTCGAAATGTATTCGACTACAAGACCTATAATGTTATAATTGATGGGAGTTGTAGTCCTGATGTGGAGCTTTCCATGTTGAGAAGGAAGCCCTGTGGTGTTAGCTTGGTCTTCTTCTCCCCCACGTCTTTTAAACGATAGGTTGAAGCTATGAGGGTGTTCTTGCGTTGAAGGATTTTGCATTATGCTAAGCCGATTGGTGGGGATAGTGGGGGCCCTTGGAGGTGGAATTTGCAGCTAGAGCTGCTCTTCATATCTTATTGCATGAAAGACAGAAATAAATAGGCACGATTTGGCTATATGTTGAGGAGATTTACTTGTTAATTTTGTCTGTTGTGCGCAAGATAAAAGTGAAGTATCTGTAAGGTTCGAGTGAAACAATTTGTATCCAATGACTTAAGTTTTGTGCATACGATTTGTATAATTGTGCTAATTGTAAGATCAGTGGGATGTAATGAGGTGCATGAAGAAGTGGATTTTGATCAATGAAAACTCAATTTCAAATTAATCTGTTAATCTTTAAAGTGGTACAGTATTAATGCAAACAGAAGCTTTGTTTGATTGCTTCTTTATATTGTTTTGCTTCTTCTTTGCAGTGAGACTAACAGGTTTGTGGACTGAGAAACCATGCCACTGTTTGGAAACACATTTAGTCCAAAGAAAACCCCACCCAGAAAATCAGCTTCACTTTCTAGTCTACATTCAGTAAGTTTTGAAATCTGAGAAATTGAGGAGTATATTTTGGGCTCATGAAATAATCCCTTAAAAAAAACCAAATCCCAAGTCGCTAACCAGTGCAGATCTGAAACTGATGGTTTGAGGGACCCATCAAAAAATGACTGCTCAAAAATGCAGAACCAGTAGCAACTATATGTACCGTATAATGGAGTGTCCTGGGTATCTTAATTCCAGCATTACCTGAATCTTGTGTTCTTATATCAAACCTATATCCACTGATGGAAAAGGCTTCAGGAGTCAACCTCGAGGCAAAATCCGGAGCCGGAGTCATGGAGGCAGTTTGTGTCATTTTGTCAACTCCTGTGACATCAGCTGGAATCAGTTGTATTGGCTATTGCCTCTCCATTGGACTATTTCAGTGACATGGAGAGGGGGGATTTGCTGCTTGGGTAACACCTTTTCCTCCATATTGTTTTACCCAGGCGTTGTGCCCTAGAGAGGACACTCCAGCTTCGCGTACAGCGTCGACACACTAGACGCTGTTCCAAGTCCTCCATACAGAGCATGTTATCATAGTCTCTTGCGACTGAAGGATGCCTATGAGATACCAAACCGTAAAACTGCAACAAGGGAGATACATGTAAACTTGCAATATAATAATAATAATAATAATAATAATAATAATAATAATAATAATAATAATAATAATAATAATAATAATAATAATAATAATAATAATAATAATAATAATAATAATAATAATAATAATAATAATAATATAAAAAGTGTAGTCCTTGTGTACAATCTGAAGGCAAGGGTAGATGATACCTTCATGAGACCACTTAAAAACAGCAAAGGCATTAGCCAGCTTTTGACCCTGCTTGTTTTTTTCATCAGGTTGGGCACCACAAAGCTGGTGCAAAAGAAAAAGGAAACTTTTGAAAATTGTGGCCAGATGTGCAGGCCAGGTTTCTGTGCTTAAAATAAGTTTCAAAATGAAGGCAGCAGACTAAAGTCAGAGGTACAGGTTCTAGAGTTTACCTTTGATGGTGTGGATTATCTGTCCTTGCCTTTGGAATATAAAGGTTACAGGCAGTTTTGTAAGTGAAGAGCACTATGGCCAACGGGAAGCAAATAATTCATCCTATATTATTCCCTTTTAAAAAAGAGATTATGCTTTAAATTCCTAAGTTTCGCACTAATAATGGAAATATTTGTGACTCAAAAATCCAAAACAATCAAAACTATTCTTAATCTTTAAAGTGTGCAATTGAGAATTTGTTTTGAATTTAAAGCTGCAAATAGCTGGGGTTTCTTTTGTTTCTTTCCCCTGTAGCCCCTTTCCTTTGGAAATACAGCCCCCAGACTGTCAGCAAATCTAAAAAATGGTTCACCCACTCACCCATCGAGTTCATCTACTCCTGCATTAAATGCTAAGGAAATGAAATGGGGGTGGGAATTAAAAGGTAATACTCAGAACTTTTCTTCCTACAGCTGGACAGATCTACTCGTGAGACTGAGCTAGGCCTAGAATATGGCACTCCTGTTATGACCCTTACTGGACAAAGTCTGAGGTTTGAAAATGGCCAGTGGATAACAGGTGAGCGAAAGGACTAATGCTGATGGCTAGAGTGCAGAAACTTTCCCATCCTTTTCTGTGCCTTTGAGGATGCTGCCCTAAGCTCCTTTTGCACGCTATCTTGGTTTAGCCTGAAGAAGGAAGGTGTACTTCTTTCTTTTCTTACACTTTAATGGTCTGCTCTGTGTTTGCTGTGTTCTTTGGGACCTGGACTTCCATTCCAGGAAATGATGGGCTCTTCCCTCCTCTGACCTCTTTTGCCCTTTGTGTTGCATTTTGAGCCTTGCCGGTGAGTGTCTTTGCTTTTGCCAATTGTGGCATTTATGTTCAGTTAGCCTAGCTGCTGGCTCAGGGACTCCAAGTGAATTCTTCTTTTACCATCAAACCACTAATGCCGAAAGCATTTCATAGCATGTCTTAACGTCCACCAGGATATCTGCACATTAGCAGTGCTGCATTAATTCTAGCCAGGCCCATTGCACCACTGAGCCATCTTGTTCACTATGGTGCAGAGTGATAATAGTGGCAGCCTCTTTCTCTTTTCTAGATTCATTAGGCGGCACTGGGGACCGCAGGGAGACCCAGCGCCTTCGCAAACGAAACCAACAGCTGGAAGAAGAAAATAATCTCCTTCGTCTGAAAGTGGATATTTTGTTGGATATGGTGAGTGTCGGGTGATTCACTCACCTCCCTTTTTAATCCTGATGTATTTATTAATTTAGTAATTACTTTGATTTATATACTGCCCCATTAGTGCTGAAGCACTATTCTGGGCTGTTTACAGAGAGTTAAAACAAACTGCACAGAAGTAAATATAAATAACAAAAACATGGTCTAAAAACTTAAAACAATGGCACAACAAATTTTTGAAGATTTAATTCATTAATTACCACTGAATTAACATTAAGTAAGTAAACCAGCCACTACTGTAAGAAGCACTACTTTATCAAAGGCCACTATAGCATTTAAATTATAATATAACGGTCACAAATCTGTCTTAATATTTTCTTTCCCCGTCAGACTCATTGCTTAGTCACAGCCATTTATGCATCTGGTACTTAGGGTAATTTTTCATTAGCCTAAGGAAATTGTGTGCTGGAGGGCCGGAGTTTTGAGGTATAAGATTCAGTGGGGGGGAGGAGCAGTTTAGATAGACATAGATAAGGTTTAGATAGGGTTTTGAGATGGAGAATTATAGTGTTAGTTGAGATAGTTGTGGAGTTGTTGAGGGTAGATAAAGAAGAATGCTTGTTTAAGAGTTAACAACATTGCTTATTCTGTCAATACCTGTATCAATAAACAATTTCTATTGGGTTCTTTTAAAATGACATATGGCCTGGACATCTATTATTAATAATAGGTATTGTTGATGAAATCAACTGGTGGCAGCTGAGGGGCACTTAGCGTGAGCTCTTTGGTTGGTGAAACAATCAGGGGCCATGTGGAATCGTGGCAGCCAGTTTGAGTGATTCCATTTTGAAACAGAAAAGCAGTTGTAGTACAAAAAATAAAGCTGAGGTCTCTGTCTGATTTTTTGTGTCTTACTTGTTGAGCCCTTGGAAATGTTAGAACTTTACTTTGAGAGTATTTCAGCACACCCACAAATACACACATAGTTCCTTAGCTTCAGGTAGAATTATGATTGGCCTTCATTGAATTGTACTTTGAGAAGCTCAATATTTATTGGCAAATGACTCAATGTGATTTATTTCTTCCATTTGCAGCTCTCTGAAACAACTGCAGAATCTCACCTCATGGAGAAAGAACTGGAGGAACTGAAAAATTATAGCCGAAGAAGGAAATGAATAAGAACGTAGGGTCTCTTGGAAAGGTCTCTTGAGGAAAAGAAGAAAGAGAGAATCTAGTCAAAAGCAATCATACCCAGAACTGATGAAGCTGCATCTACCTTGAAAGATCTTGGTTATGATCTTCCCAGAGCTCTCCTCTGAATGGGATATGGAGCCATCATCCCAAGTGTGAAATATTTATTACTAAGCCCCCTGGTACCGACAGGAAGCAGCTATCCTATTTCTTTCCATACTTGTGGAGCATCAATCCAAGTGCTGTCAACATATCTCTGCAACATGTATTTACTTTTCTCTCTAGATAATGTGTGTCTCTTTCCACTCACTCAAGAAGAAGGCAGCAACAATTCTGAAGCAGGATGGAGAACAGGAGGAGGAAGCAGTTTGTAGTATGTATCTCCATGCTGTTATTGGTAGCTTTTGAATGATGAATTCTGGTTGGTTAATCAGTGATATACATGTGTGTATGTGTATTTACAGTCCTTCTGAAATCTACTTTGCTCTTCCTTGTGTGCAAACAGCAAAGCAAGAGAGGTCACCAAACATACTCTTTCATTGGCTGAAGTCCAGTAATGGAAAACTACACAACTTAAGCCTGACAGTGCCATCAGCTGTAGCTGTATTTTGTTAATAAAAAGTTTCTTATCCCTCCTCACCTTCTTCCCACAAAGTTACTAGACTCCCTAAAATGTCTGAAAATTGCTGCTACTGGGCATAGTGTGCATGATGGCACAAGTAATTTTCAAACATTTAGGATTCCCCCCGACTCCCAAAGCCTTTCCCTGGGAGGTATCCCAAGGGACCTCTGGGGGTAGGGGTTAATAGGAAACTTTATTAGCAAAAATATAGCCATAGCTGAGGATGTAATTAGATTTAATGTGGCATAACTTTATGTTATAGAATTTTAGCTATTAGGTCCAAATTGGCATGCCGTGTAATTGCTTCCAAACAAGCCACAATCACAAGTCAGCTGTAAAATATTATTTAATGGTTAGCCATAATTTACAGATCAGATATAAAAATATATGTTCCTGGCCCATTTTCTTGCACAAGGCAAGTGTATGCTGCTTGTATGTATTAAGCTAGGATTGATGACTGTACCATAATGCCAGGAGCATGCCATTGTGTGGTTTTCTGTTTCAACATCTCTTTCCAATCCACTTTTTGATGGACTATCTGATGTATCTTTGAAACCTAGGATTTAATGTTTGTTAAAATAGAGTCCTGGATTTTAGTTTGTGCCAATGAGCTAATAAAAAACATAGTGGGGCTGAGATGGCCCTTCCCTTAAGATTTGCAGTGCTTGCTAGTCAAAAAAGCAATTGATGAATGAAGTGACCATAACAGTCTGGAACACCTCAGCATCAGTTCTTAAAGTCACATATGATCATCAGTTTGTAGCCATCTAGAATAGCTGTATTTATTCTGTAGCAGAGGGACTTACAGAAGAAATGCATTAGACAGAAATATGAAATACTGGTTGACTTTCTTGTCCTATCCAGTCCAGTGCTGTATTGCAGCATTGATATGACAGTCCCCACATTGAGCAGGTGATTCTCTTCGATTTTTACTCCTGTTGCTATAATCGGAGTGCTTCATTAATTCTGTCTGTGTGTTCCACTTTTAGTTTTTGGTTTAGCATCTCTTTGTAGTTAATTTCTTCTTTTTTTCAAGTAAATATAATTTTTGCACAACCATCCCTTCAGTTCTTATTCCTGTATAGTAGAATGTTGGGTTAAATTGATCTATACGTCTATTTTTCTACTTTTAAAATAAAAGTTGGCAAGTACCACTTCTGTTGCCTTCATGTGTGTTTGTACATTTGTTTTATTACACATTCTGTTTACACTACAGTGGATAATTTTTAAAAAATTATCATAGTCTTGATAGGATTAACACAGGCAAAAACTAATCCTAGAAAAAACTAAACATGAGTGTGGTGTTTGCCCAGGTCATGAATATTCATATGCTATTTGCATAGACCGAAGGGAGTGCTGGAGGGCTGGAGTCAGGAAGTATAAGACTCAGCAGGAGGAGGAGGAGTTTAGATAGACATACTGTAGATAGGGTTTTGAGATGGAGAATTAGAGTGTTAGAAAGTTGAGTTAAGGAGTTTGGGCAGGAGAGTGGTGGCTGAGGGTGGATAAAGAAGAATGTTTAAGAGTTAACAAAATCGCTTGTTCTGTCAACACCTGTATCAATAAACAATTTCTATTTGGTTCTTTTAAAATGACATATGGCCTGGAACTCAATTATTAATAATAAGTATTGTTGATGAAATTGACTGGTGGCAGCTGAGGGGCACGTAGCATGAGCTCTTTGGTTGGTGAAATAATCAGGGGCCACATGGAATTGTGACAGTGAGTGCTAACAGATATTTTCTTTTGTATTTTATGGATTTTTACTCTTAGGAAAGGCTAGTGCCACAGGGCTTCGATATTTGCTTTTTTATATAGTAAGTCTTAATGTGCCTTCCAGAATGTGGTGCAGCTCATCTGCTGTACTTTCTTTGCTCTAGGGCTTAATGTCATGTATGGTTGGAAGCACCAGAGTTTGTGTTTAAATCAAAGTAGGAGAGGTGGAGGAATGCTTCCTGCTGACTGTAATTTGGAGTTTCAAATCAGGAATGTTCTATGAAGTTCCAGAGTACAAGTGAGGATCACAGTGTCCCTTACAAAGGAGCAAGAAAGTATCATCAGCCAAACCTATGAATGGTTTTTCAGCTGGGATAAATAACTTGATTTGGAAAGACATACTTTCCAGTCAACAGATGTGAGTTTAGTATCCGTTGCATTTCACTTAGCAACAGATAATCAACAAGCAATGATACAAACTTTATTGGGAGTATTAATCTTGTTTCCACTGGAATGATCCACCCAGAGGACCTGCTCCTGGTGGGGAGAGACTGCTAAAACTCATTTGTTAATAAACCAGGCCTGTATTATTAGACTCTCCTTGTGGACATGGCTTTATCAGTATCTGGATTTCCAAATTTACCAAGACATTACCAGATTTAGAGGTTAAAATGTTTTAACACTAGGAATATGAGAATATTAAAAGTATCAGAGTTTAACTCCTCAGCCAGTCATTGAGTTCACTTTGGATCAGTCACTGTCTCCGCAAAAATGTATCTCAGGGCACCTTAGCGAGCGTAAACGCTTCTTATAGATTGGAACGTTATAAAATTAATGTAAAATTAATCTAACAAAACGGGGGGGCACAGGGGTAAAAAAACACTAACAGAAAATGTGCCAAAGGGATCACTAGAAAGCGAAAAATATCAATGCATGGTTTACAATAACACAACAAACCTTTTAAAAAAGTTTTTCATAAACATCCTGCGCAATAAGAACTGAGCATGCCAATTAGCTTGGACAGTTGGAAAATAAGAACAGTTTGCCTTTCGTGAGCCCTTTATTCTGGAGAAGAACACGGCTCCCTGAAATGCTGATCAGAAGCAGAACTGCAACACTTTGTTACAGGTCCCACGTGGAAATAAATAATACAATGCATCCCAGTCCGATGTTGTCGTGATTGCTCTATTCTTATTGCAGATAATCATTTTAGTTGTTATCGTGTACCGGCAAGTCGCCTCCGACTTATAGCGATCCTAGGAATGAGCGATCTTCAAACTGTCCTGTCCTCCGCTGCCCGCTGAGTTCCGCTAAAACCATTCTTGAGCAGGGGGTAAACCTTCCAACAAAAAAACCAACGAGGGGCAGCCGCTTTCCTTCCAGTTCTTCCTCCTCGCCGCTAGGTGTCGCGGCGCAACCTCGAAGCCCTCCCGCTGCTGCGCAGTTCGCAGCACTTCCCTCCACTTCCGGTAGCGTTCTTCCGGCTCCCGGTCTCAAGGCGCGGCGTTCCGTGTCTCTCTCCGCGTCCCCCCTCCCGCCCGCCTGCTTAGGGTCATGGCTGCCGCGACGCCTCTGTCTCCCGAAGACCTGCTGTTAGCCAAGAGCGGCTCTGGGAAGGCCGAGGAGCTGGAAGAGGAGATCGAGGAGGACGACGACGAGGTCAGTGGGGCTTCCCTTAGCGTGCGCCCCGGGGCCGGCCCATGTGCGAGGTGACTCCTCTGGTGGGCGGGGACGGCCTGGCCTTGGGCCCGTGTGCGGAAGCCTGGAGGGAGTCAGTGGGAGAGTCAGCGTGGTTTTCCTTCGTGGGGGGCAGAAGGCCTGCGGCTGGGGGGGCGGAGGCGAGAGGCTTGAGAGAGGGCAGCGTTGGCGACCTTCATTCTCAGTTGCGGTTGCCCGGGTTCGACGGTGGGTAGGATTTTATGGTGCCCTCGTTTCTCCACCACCACCCACCCTCGTTTTTATTCTCAACCCCATGTTTACAGCTCGATGAAACGCTAGCAGAAAGGCTTTGGGGCTTGACAGAGATGTTCCCCGAGAGCATCCGATCTGCCGCTGGAGCTACTTTTGACGTCTCCCTTTCTGTCGCCCAGAAAATGTACAGGTAAGAGGCTTTTGTGATCCCTGCAACTCGGGGAACGTGTGCAGATGTGAGTGAGTGGTGCAATTTTGGGGAGAAAGGTGAATCATACTGTTTGCAAACCACAGTTATTACTCTGAGACTAAAAATTACCTTATACTATTTGGATAATTAGAACCCAGTGTGCTAAACCGAACACGTAAGAAAGAAAACCATTGGAGTGGAATATAAAATGAAATGTCTGAGAATGCAACAGTGCCTATACAGTATATGCAGGTACATAAGAAGGCAGTAGTGATAGGGAATCATGGATCCTAAGTTACCCATACTTAGGTCTGATACTTGGTGGTGTTTGCTGGAGATGATGAGACAAAGATCAGAAACTAAGGCTGCAAGGGAAAGAAAGATTTGTTATACGTATTTGTTTATTCATTGCCTATGAGAAAATTTTATTTTAGAGAACTCGTCTGAGTATGCTTCCAAGACTAAAAACTTCGTTTATTATGTTCTAAGTGACAAATATTCTGTGATGAAATTGCTTCAGCTCTCAGATAAGATTGCGTGTTTTATGTATTTTTTATTAATTTCTTAAATGAAAATACACTGCTACACAAAATGAATAGTGAGAAATGTAAGTATGTCATGTCAATACATTTGCTAAACATGTGATTCATCATACCAGTCTTTCCAAATTGCATCCACCAGATGTTTTTTAGGCTAGAGGTAAACCATCAGACATCATTACCAGTTAAGATACCTGTGTTTTAAAACACCTGGAGAGTACCCCATTGGGGAAGGCTGCATTATACCAAACAATTTATTTCATCCAAATTAGGTTGTGGTGCTCTGCCCACAATTACAGAAAATAAACCCATGTGAACTAGAATCCAAGCCTTTTCAGTAATGAAATTTATAACCCTTGGAAAGATTTGAACACTGGTTTGGTGTGTGAGCTATCAAAATGCATCATGCTTAAATTCCTAATTTGTCACGAATTTAATATATAAACATCTTCAAGAAGAAATTACTTTCAAATTTGATGAAACATCAAAAATCGAATGATAGCACAAACTTGTATATTAGAATAACTATTTTAATGCTTATTGCTTGATTTAGAAATCATTTATGGTCTGATCAATTGGAATTTTGGTTAGAAGACCTTGAAATATTTCAAATTACAGTGGATAGATGTTTTGGAGCTTTTGTAGTTGCAAGCAAAAATAATGAAGTATATTGTACAGGTCTCAGGACTGATCATATGAAGGAATGCAATACAGTGGACCCTCGACTTACAGACGGCTCGACTTACAGACTTTTCGAGTTACAGACTTCTCTGGCTGCAAAATTTAGATTCGACTTGCAGCCGGAGAATTGACCTACAGACCAGAAAAAAACTAACATGGAACAAAAATAGAACAAAAACAGCCAGTTATGGGATTAATCGGTTTTCAATGCATTGTACATCAGTGGAGATTCGACTTACAGACTTTTTGACTTGCAGCCACCGTTCCAATACGGATTAATTCCGTAAGTAGAGGGTCCACTGTAGCATTACAGTGGGGTCTTGACTTGAGAACTTAATCCGTATTGGAAGGCAGTTCTCAAGTCAAAAAGTTCTCAGGTCAAATCTGCATTTCCCATAGGAATGCATTGAAAACCATTTGACCCGTATCTGCTCTTTTCCGTCCATAGAAACTAATGGGAAGCTGCTATTCCGCCTTCGACCTCTAGAGGGGGATATTTTGTTTCTTTTTTTCTTAGGTCAAGAAAGGTTCAGGGAAGGCAGGGAAAATACAGTCCAGGCAGTAACAGGCGGTCTGAAGACTCCCAATCCACTCTCTAAACGCTGGGAGGAGTGAGGAAGCAGACAGGCACCCTTTTCACTGGCCAACAGTTAACTGAAAGTTCAAATTTTGCATTTTCCCTGCCTCCCACGTGTTTTTTTTTTCAGTTCTTAACTCAAATCTAAGTACTTAAGTCAAGTCAATATTTTCCTATGAGAGTGGTTCTTAAGTCAAAATGTTCTTAACTCAAGCCGTTCTTAAGTCAAGACCCCACTGTATTCACAACACAGTTGAGATATTCAGAATACTGTGTTTCCCCGAAATAAGATAAGGTCTTATATTAATTTTTGCTCCAAAGAATGCATTAGGGCTTATTTACAGGGCATGTTTTATTTTTTTTTCATGTACAACAATCTACATTTATTCAAATACAGTCATGCGATCTTCTGGTTGCTGCACAATGGTGGAGGGCAGGCTTTCACTTAACTAGGGCTTATTTTTGAGATAGGGCTTTATATGACAAGCATCCTGAAAAATCATACTAGGGCTTATTTTCAGGTTAGGTCTTATTTTTGGGGAAACAGGGTAATGGGTAGAAGGATGGGGACAAAATTGCTTTTGGCTTTCTCCCCCTATAAAGATTCTCCAGGGCAGCTTTGTGGATTGGGACGACGTCCTTCATGATCCTAGTTCTTCCTGTTGTTTTTGAAACGGAGAAATTGCAGATGGAGCAACAGCAGCAGATGCAACAACGGCAGGTGAGATTTAAATGGTCTCCTGTAGTGTTTTAATTCCGTAGTTCTCATGTTTTTCCAAAATGAGTTTCTTTTACCTGTAGATCTCCTCACCCCCAGTGTATTTGATATTTGGAGAGTGATTTTAATTAGCTGTCAAAGCATCCAGTTAACCAGTTCCATATTCCTTCCTTCAGTGGATGCATCTGCAATCCCTTTGCTACTTGTATTTGTGCCAACTTGCAATTACTCTTACTAGCTTTTTTTCTCTTTTGTAAACATAACCAACATCACTCCTATATAGTTACTTCAACTGCTGATGCAAGATAGGGTAAATGTCTGCATCTCTTTTTCCTTTGTCCTAACCTATTTAATCAAAATATTTAAATTAGGTGAAAGAGTACAAAATATTTATGTAGACTGACTTGTTTGGATAGTGTATCATTTTTAATTCCTACAAAAGCAGATAAGCTGCAAAGGATATCTGTGATGATACTTAGCTTGGGCCTCCCTAGCCAGTTATTAATGTACTGCAGCATGTCCTCTTGAATTACCAAGAATTATTCATAGTGCCTTATTGACATGAGTGTTTTGAGTATGACCCTGGCTTTTTTCCTTCTTTCTTTGTGACGACAAGCACTGTCTTTTTATTAAAACTGCAGAACAATGTGTCTGTCATCCTTGTCAAAAGAAAAATTTCTTAAGACACCTGCTGGAGGTCAAAACACTGAAACCTATTATTGCAAAGCTGCTTTAAATTTCTGCATTGACTAATATTTCTCTTTGAAAAACAGCAAAAATATAAGCTAGGTTTGACCATACAACAGATATTTAATAATACTGTATTGCTTCAGGCACCAGGAATTTTTTCAGATTGACCTTACTAATGTTACCAAGCAGCCTTGTCTGCTTAATTGAATGCAGAACTTCATTATTCTGATAAAAAATACCAAAGAACATTGAGGAATGTCAGCCATACTAGTTTTATATTTATGAGCAAAAGGAAAACAGAAGAACCTGCAACATTGGCTGAAAGCCAGTAGTAAGTTACAGCTAGAGTGGCCCATAGAATCAATGGAACCTACAAAGGAGGTGATTTCTAAAATCCCCACTGATTCAACCACCCTCCTCTAGTTGTAACTTACCATCAGATTTCAGCCATTAAATCTGAGGTGGAAATCCCTCTGTTAAGTTGCAAATAGTTGAGCACTGTTTTTGCTTTTTAGCTATTCTGACACTTTTTCATTTGTTACAGATTTTATTAGGACCCAATACAGGGCTGTCTGGAGGAATGCCAGGTGCTTTGCCTTCCCTCCCTGGAAAGATTTAATGAAACTACCCCTGCTGGAGTGATTATTATTGAAGAAGTTCTGAAATCTTATATTGGAACTGTTGTTGGATTAGGCTTCGGCTTTTCTTTAAACCATGGGACATTTACCTAATCTCAGTGGAAGCAGAATCCTAATCTGAATCTCCTGAAATGGTCTTTCTTCTCTTGGGGATGGGGGGTATTACTTTTTCATCTATCAAGTAAATCACTGTTATAAGCAACTACAGAGACTTAAAGGTTCTGTTTTGGTATCCCTAATTCTAGGAAGCCACTCAGGACATGTCAGATGCTGGTCACTTTTATTCAGTAAAACTATCAGTGTAAATAGGCTTGTGTCCCTCTCCTGCTGTATCTAAGATCTATTCTAGAGCAGTAAGAGCAAGAAATGGAGTAGCAGCACATAGAAGAGTGCAATGTACACTAAACTCTGTGGTGAGAGCTCCTGTTTGAAGCTGTAACCTACAATATGTTTCAAAAATAAGAGAGAGAGGAAAAATCATTTTTGCTAACTTTCTGTGCTGAATCTATTAATATAAAAGTCAGCTATGGCACTTTTTAATTAAATAGTTTCAGTGCAAATCTGAAGTGTTTTCTTATCTAAGGTTTAATTTACATCTTGCTTTAAGATTACCAGTATAATTATGGATCTTGGCTTTACATGTGTGTCTTCTGTAGTGAAGGCTAGAAGATACCTGAGGAGCTCCCTCCCCTTTCCCAGCTACAGAGAGCAAGAAGATTTCTTAAGAATACTTCATAGCAACCTGTATTTATTTTCCTCCCTTTGAATACATCATTACATTAACATGCAGAAGTGACAGGAGACATAGAAAGGTTTCTTATTTTTAATATTTGGTTAAACAAAATACATCTCTGTAAACAAACCCAAGACAAGGCTATAACAAAACCAAACAAGCAAGAAAACAGTAATGGGCTTCTCCATTCCCAAGCAATGGGATGGGACTGGTTTCTCTCCTCTGTTGCCATAACTCTGGTCCAGAGGAGTGTGTGATCTCATGTTCCCTTTTCCTGAGCTGCTGAATCACATCACTTTCCCTTAGGGACAGACCAACAGCATAAAAAGCAGAGAAGAGAAAAACAGCCTGAAGTTTTTAAAAGATATTTGCATATTGTGCACTGGTCCATTGGCTTCCATGCAAACAGGGTCTCTCCAAAGTGCTATTCTAGTCAGCATTTACAAAAGTCTTTTCTGATTTTTTTAAAAAACATTGGTACAAATGGCTTCAAGTTAGAAGCAGAACTGCAAGCCTGATGTTCTGCCTGTGAGAAGTATGTGTATGTGTGTATAAATTCTGCCAGCTGGTTTTGGTCATTGGAATGTATGGTCCAGAAAAAAGGAGAAGGCTTCTGTAAAAATAGAAGTATTAGGTCTGAACTTTAGTACATGCAGAGAACAGCCAACTTAGGTTTCCAGTACAATGCCTTCAGATTGTCAAGAAGTTGATAAATAAGATTGATCTTAATGTTGCTCACACTGCATTTAACTGTGAAAGAGTTTGGGTTCTTGGAATGCTGGCTTAGAAGGGGTCTATCTTGCTCGTATGCAGAAGGGGTAGACTAGAGACATCCCTGCAGATGAAGTCACTTTCAGCCCCCTCCCCCTTATGTAACTAATCACATAAATTGTCCCTCTATAATGAAGTGCAGAAAGAGTGGTAGTTCTGCTGTTCCAATACTAATGTAAATTAAGCTGGCAAAAAGCAATTACAAAAAATGTAACAGTAGGATAACCTGGGCTCAAAAGGAAGTCAATGGTTTGAAAGGCCAGTTAAACCCCTGCATTTCGCCTAGCAACTGTGAAAAGAAGAAATGATATACCACAGCTGGATGAGGTGACAAGGAAAACAAATTTGGCTTCCTGCTAATCTTCAGTTCTTTCACTAATTAGGTGAGGGAAGGACTGTTTACCTGCCAATCACAATGGAAGAATGTGGCTCAGCTCACCTACTGCAGAGCCCCCCACACACACACACATACCACCAGACTTGCTTAAACACTCTACTCCAGTTACTCACAGTTGCTACAGAAGCCATAGAGATCTAGCCCTTGGATCTTGTTCTCTATAACCCATCTTTAAAATTAACACCTACCTTCCTACCAGCTTCCTACCTTACTGAAACATGGCTTCAGCTTCCTTTTATTTCATGATTCCACTCTCAAACAGCCTATAGTTTTATTCCCTGCTCAGTGAGTTTTTTCCCTGAATTACAGGACAGACAGACAAGAAAAATATACAAAGGCTACATCTAGCCCACCTAACAAAAACAGTTGAGGCTTTTATATAAGCTTCTATTATCTCTTTTCCCCAATCTATTCAGTCCTTCATCCTCACATCAATAAAGGACATATTGATAGCAAAGAGTATGAGAAAGGAAAACCCCAAGCTCCTGTAGGGAGTTCCATAATCATGGTCCCATTTTGTCTACATATCCCCTCATTCTTGGCACAATTACTGTTACAAAAAGGGAGTCCACAAACACCATGCCATTGCTAAGAGTATCTAGAGTTTCCTGAGAGACCCATGTGATTTGCACATTTCTTCAACATAGTTTGGTTAATACAGAGAAATGGTTGGCCCCAGCCCTGACCTGAAGACACCATCCAGCCAAATTAACTTTTAGGACTCCTGGAGACAGTAGTGTACAACCCACTATAAAATCTTTAACGACTGGGGAAGAAAGGACAAATGGAAATCAAAGGGGAGGATTCCAACACCCCATTTCTGAATCGCACAATGCCTTATAATTAAGAGCACAGACCAGTCTCTTTCACCTTTCAGCTTCTCCCCTCATTTATGCCAAACCTGACGATACCTTGTGGCTGCCTTACTGCACCTTCATAATGGGAGAAGTACTCTCTGGAGTTCCTGGGAGGAGGAGTTTAGAGTGCTTATTATCCACATCACAGGACACTGGAAGTTGGTGGGAGACAGGGACCAGTATTGTAGTGCGAGGATAGGGTATTTGCAGATCATGCATCAGCTCTCCAACTCTGATGTGCTTCCACCTCTTCAGGCACCACCAATAAAAGTTCACAGTTCTTTCCTCGCAACTGGTGTCGCAAAAACTTCCTGTGGGAAAAGAGAGAAAATACGAGGCAACATAGGTCAAGTTATCTTGCATACTTGAGTTCATGTCAGCTTCTCTTGAGTGCCCTATGAACAAATCAGATACCATTTTTATTTGCAAAGACATAAGGTTTGAGGCCTATTTACTGAAAGGATTATTTAAAACAATTTCCCCCTATATGTTATGTTCTATGGGTACTTTCTCCGGCCAGATCTATTACTATATAGCACCAATCATCCCATTACACAATGTTATCGTAGTTGGAGATTTACTGTAATCCAAAGCACAGAGTCTTCTGAAAATATAACAGGGCTTCCTTGCCTGGAGAACTGGCTTTTGGGGAATAAAATTCAAATAGAGGTGATCATTTCTGCTCTTTAAACTATATGGAGAGTTATTAAGGTATATTGCACATCCTCTGCATACCTGCTGTAACCTTTCCAGAGCCATTGTGACTGAGCAGAACCTATACAGTTATACAAGCCAGAGAGTTGGTTTCTTAGAATTTGTTTCAAAACTAACCAGCGCCATGGGCGATACAAATACAGACTTGCCTCTCAAAGAATTATTACTATTAAGACAAATTTTAAGAGTTATAAAATCATGAATAGTTTCTATGTGATGTATCAATCAGTAATAGTTTAAAAATATAATAATGAGATGTCAGTGATGCAGTGTCTGGGATTTGGATGGTGAAAGCAGCACCTAGAATCCCAGTGAAGAGCCAGAGCTTTGGAAAACCATACTTGAAAACTTCCATCTTTTAAATCACAGGAGCAATGACAGTACAAGGGTCTTTCCGATACATGCTGAACAGTATAAAATTCATAACAAAGAATCTTAGAAAAGCTAAAAATATACTCATTGCTCTAGCCAAAGACAGGGGAAATAGTCATTAGAAAAAGAAGAAATGTGCCTAACAACTTTTGGATCTTATATTCATGATGCTCTTTCATCTCTTGGGGGAAAGTTCAAGGATAAATTCCAACCCAAGGAACATATTGGTTCCTTTAACTTTGCGGGAACACTTCTCTCTTCACAACATCTAAATGGTCAAATTTACAGCATGCCATACAGAATGTGCCCTGGTTTACAATGCATGCAGAAGGCAGCACCCTTATCATAGGCTACAATGGAAAACAACCTACCTGAGCTCATTTTCACCTCCAATCCATTCAGGCACCTTGAGTTTGGAATCAAGGTTATAGTAGGTACCTCCCACTTCCCGGACACAGATCCAATGCTGCCGTTTTAGAGGAAGTTTCAGTGGGCCCCAACAGAGACTTGAGGGAAGATTCATAATGAACCCCATCACATTAGGCAGGGCAATCACATTAACATCCCTGAACAAAGAAAGAGTGAAGAAAGAAATCTTAAGGCTTACACATCCAGCTCTAACTTTAAGGTGCAAGCAGCCACTTCCAATGGCAAATTATTTTAAAATATTGTAAATAAAGAAATAAATCTTTCTTGACACATGATTCTCTTTACCTGCGCTTATCCCACCAAACTGCTTCATAACCTTTGGTCTGAAGAGCTGCCATGATGACATTCACATCATAGTTTCCATTTCCTAGCATGCTCTTCTTGTGTGGGGTCACCATGGTGTTGGGAGACAACCTGAACATAAAAATATTGCACAGATATATACAATAACAGTGTATGTCAGGAATCAAGGAAACAAGGCTGCAGATGGACAAAAACAAGAGGTAATAAATAATCAGCTATACTGTATTTTTTTAATTTGTAGCAAGGGAACACAGCATTCTTCCCTGCTCTGTTATTCTTACTACCAGGAAGACTGAAAAATAAATACTTTACACCTCTTCACAAAATACTACCATATAAAACAGGTCAATAAACTTTTACAAAGTGTTTGTGGGGGGGGGGGGAAGGATATCATAACTTTCAAAAGCAACAAGAATCAACTTTAATTATATTAAACACTGACAAGAACTCTATTTAGTGCAAGAGAGTTCTTTCTAAATTTTTAATTGATAAAATTCTAAACTGTTGTTGATGGGATCTCTGAAAATACATCCTGTTCAAAGTGTAGTTTCTGCAAAATCAAGGGCTTTCTGAATGATGCCAAGTAGCTCATTCAAACCTCAGTCACGAGAACTGAGTGGGGTTCCAATGATTTTAATTAGAGATGGGGGTATTCAGTTGGACATAATGAAGGTCCAACCCCCTGGGGCCAGACTGTCCACTCACCTTCCACTGTTGGTGCGGGCTCCATGCTCCCTTCCTATCACTCCTGACAGGAGGTGGGAGGACGAGCCTCACTGCAAGGTTGAAGAGTAGCTCACAGACCGCGAAATCTGGAGCAATAAGAAGGGAGCGCAGAGCTCATAGCAACAGCGGAAGGTGAGTGGACAGTCTGGCACCAGGGGAATGGACCCTCGTTATGTCCACCTGTGCAAGGGTATTCGCATATGAGTACCCCCATCTCTAATTTTAATCTGTAGTCCGGACTGGCATACGGAACTTATTTTAAAAACAATTCCAACAAAAAATCTTCCTTCTCCAGAGACAATGGCACCTGTTCTCTGAGGAACCAAGGGCACCAGGAAGATGATGGGTATTTACTTCAACCCATTTGAGAAAGTAACAGTAAAATTAAAAGGATTATAAAAGAAAATAAGCAACTGAGAAACATCAGGAAGTAGCACAGGACTACATCCTCTGGTGTGGCAGGAGGTTACTTATTCTCCAGATCAGCTGAAAAAACTAAAAACTACAGCATAATCATGTTCATTTCCTCAAAAGTAACAACTTTCCCAGTTCAATATCAGTTAAACATTTGCTTTTCTAAGTGCACATAAGATTGTGGGTATAAAAAGATGACTGAGAATTTCAGGTTGCACATTAACATATTTTCAGTCTTCAATTCTTGGATCTATTCATGGCATTCTTAAGGATACTGCTGTTCTACTGGGGGGTTGCAGGAAGCATAGAACACACATGTAACTCAACCAGGAAAGCTTTATTTGACACTTGATAGAAGCAACCTATGTACTCTCTAATTTTCAGCCTCACTAGGCAGGGCTCCACCTCTCTCTTTCACTCTCGTTGCTTCTCCCCTGTGTGCGTGCACAACTCTGCCTCCCACACATACTGGGTTCTGTTGCGACCAGAACCTAGTGCGATCACTGCGCAGAGAAGGAAGAGAGGGAAGCGAGGTTGTGCGCGTGCCCAGCTTAGCGGGAACCTTGGAAGCAACACATGCAGCTGAACTGAGTATGTGTAGAATGTGATAGTTGTCAGAAGACAGTGATTTCCAAATAGTGGGCTGTGAGAGACAAGGTTATGGACCACCAATTTACTAGCACCAGTATCTGGCTGTGGAGCCAGAGGCTGGGAGTTGAATTCCACACTATGCCTACCAGGAAATGAGCCAGCTGGTGTAGCTTTAGGCAAGATGCATAGCCTCAGAGTGCACTCAGAAGAAGAGAGTGATAAGCCACTCCTGAGTAGGTGATACCTAGAAAATTCTGGAAAGGGTCAGTCAGAATTGATTTAGCAGCATGCAAGTATTATTAATTATTAAACAAGGGACAATGTCCATCTCACATTTCAGATGACAGCAAAAATTGTATCTAATGCCATGAATTAGTGTCATTTCCCATGAGCAGAAAACTACAGTGAACCCCTGGCTCATCATTTGTGATGTGCACATATCTATTTTTTAAGGAGAAGATGTGTTTGTGGCATGGAAATTGTTATATGTACATATTAAAAATATACAGCATGGTCCCTGAATGGATTTATGTCTTGGTTAGAGGTTAATCAGACAGATCAACAGACAAATGCAAACTGTATGGGAGAGGAAAACCATCTTTTCAGCCAACTGTCACTAGAAAAACACTGTTCAATGATTCTGGGTGCTTACTTGTCTACCACCACTCACAATGAACTTCCACATTAATCAAAGAAAGGACTAACAAACAAAAACCTTCCCACTTCCTCACTATGCTCAGAAGATCAAATTCTTCCTACCTCTGGAAAATCTCCTGCAAAGTATCTCGCGTGAAGGCATTGCCATCCTGGAAGACATTATTGAGGGCATGGAGGGCACACAGCTCCTTGCGTTGCTTTTCATGATAAATGTGGACTGGCATCAGTTGTGGGGTTTCTGGCAATTCCGTTTTGGTTTTGTCACCTTTCCATGGCACACAACTCATTTTCTTCTCGTAGTGTAGGATGTGAAGATAAGCAATGATAAAAGTTTATGAAGAAAAAAATTCAAATGGCCACTTCCTTTACAGGCAATACCAGGTCACACAGGTGGCAAGTCTACTGTCTTCTTTTAAGAATTGATTGGATGGCTGCAAAAAGCAAACTGAAGATTCGAACCATCTTCCACCCACCCTCCCAAATCCTTTAGCTGGCAAATAAAGTGTTTTTAGTATGTTTCTCCCTTTCCCTTGGTCCCTCTTCAAAAATATTTTACATGGCTTTTAATAGTACAATGTCAGAATTCATCACATCGCTCCTTTTCCTCCATTTCCTTTGTTTAGTCGTGCCTTTAAGACAAATATCTACTGAATTTTGAAAATCAAATCAACCTTAAAAGGAAAAATAAATGACAAATAGCTTGAAGTGAAGCAAGGTCAGGTTGCTACTCCCCAGAAGTACAGAGGTTCCAGTAAGGCATCAGCTGCATTTTTGCATTCTTGGCAAGTGACTGTGTCTCATAAATACAGACACCAAGCAGTAGGAAAACAAATGACTTCTCCTGGAACAAGAAATGAAAAGAAGCTATTCCATCTTCCGTTAGTGCAAAATTCTTTGCCCCATGGTTCATAGGTTTCTGAAGGAGAAAGAAAAGACCAATCAACTACGTATGCCAAGTATCTGCATCTTTAAACAGAACCTAGAGGTTTCTAACACTGCTCTGCAGAATCTGAGAAAGGAAGGAGATAAAGCTTTAAGGCCTGCCTTATGCCCATCCAGGACTCCTCTCATCTCGACATCCGGGAACGTTGACTTTTCTGACTCCCAGAAGCACATTTCCTGCCTTCATGCTATAGACGAGGATGCTACTTTTCCAGCGCCAGGTTGTTCTGCCCTAAGAATCAGGAAGACTCAAAACCCCAGCGTGTGTACACATCGCCTCATACATGTGCTGCTGCGCATGCGTGCCTACGGGCAAGCAGGTAGGGGGGTGTTTTGTGGCATAGAAAGGGGTGTTTGTGTTTGCAAGCAAAGCGTTTCGGGCCTGGTCTAGGAGGACCGCGGCTTTGGACCCCCTCTCCCTTCCCTCATATGAGTAACGGAGGGAACCGGCTACTTACGCAAGGCCTGAAGGGGGAACGGACGGTACTCGAATACCTGCTAATATGGAAGAAAGGGGAAATCGTATCTGTGTGGAGACTACACAGGGTAGCTTGCAGGGCAAAAGGCTCCGTCGGGAGTGTGTGGGGGACTCACAACTCCCCGCCCCACGCTCTCAGGGTCTCCCAGTGAGGGCATGTGGGAAACGCAGAACCTTCTCCTTCACAAACGCACCCCCTCACGCGCGCCCCCCCCCTCCGGGCACCTAACGGTCACATTACTCACCCCTTAGCGGCCCTAACCTTCTTGGACCAACAGCCACCCAAGAGCCAGCAGCGCATGCGTACCCATAACAGAGCCCCCCCTCCCGTGCCCGTTGCGCCACGCTGGCTCCGCCCTGCCACTACCGTACGTCCCGAGAGCAGGGTTCCTCGTGACGTCAGAGGAGGTGGACCTTCCTCTCCGTCACCGCCCGCCGTTCAAGCGCGGCCGCAATTCGGCGCCCGGAGCGTCAGATGCGGATAGTGGACTACAATTCCCAGAGTTCCCACGCGATGTGTGCGGGAGATTCTGGAGGTTGTAGTCCCAACAACTGTCGAAAGCGTTTAAATCTGAGGTAGCCCCTCTGAAATCTGCCCTGGGCTTGTCAGGGTGTAAGTTGGCTTCCTTTACAACCAGTGTGGCGTATGAGTTTGTGTAACTGGCTGGGCCTGAAGGATCCTGAGTCTATTCTCTCACACACGAAGCCTAGGTAGCTCGTGTTAGCAGAAGGCGAGGTGGGACGAAATGTTGTGATGCGGTGCCACCCCCTGCTCTCTCCATAAACCAAGCTAACCTAGGAATGCTCCTTTGTCAGAGGCTGGCTTACCTCAGAAAGTTGTTATAAAGATAAAAGGAAAATGTCAGTCTCTCTATGTACTTTAGAGTTTAGAGGAAGGCTGGAATAAAATAAGCATAATTATGAAAATAGTGTGCGTTTGTGTTAGCAAGTTTTCCTTTGACCTCTTGATATGCTTCTCATGTAAGCTTTGGCCTGATGCTGTTACAAAGTTCCACTGGGCGTCTGAACTGTTCTCTTGGTTCTTTTGAGCTGTTTTCTAAATAAACTGTGCAAATACTTGATTTTTTAACCAAATAAAAACTATCAACAGTAATAATACAAACTCAGCCCAAATTGGGTGCTACCATGCACTATCAAGGTGCCAGAGCAACAGTCACCTGCAGAAAACAAAGTTTTTTGTAGAAGTCTATCTCAAAACAGTTCTGTCTTTCAAAAGTCTTTTTTTATTTGTACAAGCATGCATGGCTGAGAAAAGGAATACAAGGATAGGTACAAATATACTGCAACTACAAGGATCTTCTCCCTCGCACATTTATTGACATTCTCTTATGTCAAGAAGACAAGAGATTAATTCTTGCTTCCAAGGGAATGGAAGCTCCTTTCTTGTCCAACTCTCACAGCCCTCATCTAATAATTTTGCCATCTACTGGACAAAATGAAATAATCCACAGGAGTTACACATGTTTAAAAGCAACCTTCTGCATTATGATGTTGCTGAGGAATATAACAACTAAATACAACAAATATCCTGAATCCCAAAACACTCATTTATCTTGCAGGTATTCTATTTCCTATTGTAAATGCCATCTTCATGCAGTAAGTAAAGGGATGCGGTTATATGCCATCATTTCCAACTCATGATGACCCTATAAAATAGCCAGAATCTTATTGCAAAATATTGTGCACATGAGAAAAAGTACTCGAGTATTTTTCCATTTTTTGTCCTTCTGTCTCAATTACAATCAAATGCATCACCTATGTATGTGTGTGAGTGTATGACTGGCAGCTAAAGTGACTGATGCAATTTTAGGTTTTCATTGCTCAGAACCAATAGGATTGTAGCTAATTACCACCAAAAGGGTCTATCATGCACATTAAGGAGATTTTGCAAATGAAATACAGTAGCTTTCCTTACTGAGTCACTCTATCTCACATCAAATCTTCCTTTTTTCCTGCTGCTATCAAATGTAGTAGATGATAAGATGGTGGATGGGTCTCAAGTGAACAATCATTATGAGAACAGAAACAGTTTTCACTAAACAATATTTCTTGCAGACACCCTGCTAGCACTGCAACAAAGGAATGGGGTTCGCCAACCATTTTGCTTTCAAAGCATTATTTTGTTCTTGGAAGCTGCATTACACGTAGAGGAGCAACAGGCAAAGCTTTCCTTTCTGCTACATCTCCATGCTACGCAGAGCTGTATCTTTTATATTATCACCTGTGATGCAGCTGAAAGAGGCACAGGATTCTGTTGATAATAAAGATGACAAACCTATATTCCACTGTGCATAGATCTAGCCTCGTGGCGCAGTGGTTAAAACGCTGTACTGCAGCTAAAACTGTGCTCACGACCTGGGGTTCAAATCCCAGGTAGCCGGCTCAAGGTTGACTCAGCCTTCCATCCTTCCGAGGTCGGTAAAATGAGTACCCAGCTTGCTGGGGGGGCAATGTGTAGCCTGTATAATTAAAAATTGTAAACCGCCCGGAGAGTGCTTGTAGCGCTATGGGGCGGTATATAAGTCCAATAAATAAATAAATAAATAAACATGACTGGAATTGCTGCCTGATGAACTTTGCAATTAAGAAATTAGTGTGTGCATTGTTCATTTGTCCCACCCCATCTTTTTCAACTTTGCGTCATGTCTTTAAAGACTGTAAGTTTACATGCAGGGACTGTCTTTTTTTTTTTTTTGGTCACATACTGGTTTTGTAATGTGTTGTGATTTTGTTCCATTTTACCAATAAATTTTGAGTAACCATTTAATATTTTCCCTTTTTCTTATTTGTAATCAAATACATAAAATCCTATCCAAGTATACAATGGATTTTTGAGTGCATAAGAAATCTAAATACTTATTTCTGGTGTCTGAACCAATTTGCCAAGCTACTAGAGTCTGAAGTGAGAAGATGTGTTTGGGGATGGTGCCAGTGAAAAATAAGTGCATGGACACAGATGTCTAACACTTCCTAAAAGGAACAATCACAGGAAAGGGGTTCCATGCCAGGAAGCTGAAGGAAAACAGTCCAGGTGAACTCAATAGGTTCTCTTGCCCTTGTTCCTTCCTTGATTTTCCCCACCACAGGATGGAAAGGGCTGGGGAGTAGAGAGAGTATAGTAGGAAAAGGAGCTGGGCTGATACAGGTGGGTATTGTCACAGATACTCTCTGCGTTAGGTAATCTTTTGGTTTATTTAGAAAGTTGAACACAGGTTGGAAGCAGAGCTCCACCCCTCTCCAAGTTTCACCAGTCTCTCCAGAAGCAGATATTGACACCAAACTGGTAGGGGTAGCTAATAGTCCAGAACACAGAGTCAGATCACCTAAACAAACTGGAAAACTAAGCCAAAACAAACAAAATGAGTTTAAACAGGGAAAAATGTAAAGATACATATTTAGGCAGGAAAAGCCAGGAACACAAATATAAGATGGATGACAGCAGCTGGCTTGGCAATAGCATACATGAGAAGGATCTAAAAATCTTAATCAGCTACAAGCTTAACATAGAATTATCGTTGTTTAGTCGTTTAGTCGTGACCCCATGGACGAGAGCACATCAGGCCCTCCTATCTTCCACTGCCTCACGGAGTTGTGTCAAATTCATGTTGGTTGCTTCGATGACACTGTCCAACCATTTGGAACTCCCACATGAGGCCAGACTGCCCCATCTTAGCTGTCCTTCCACGAGCAGGCAACGTCTTTTCTCTTCAGGCAGTCTTTGCCTGCCTGACTGCTTGAGTGGGGTTTGTAAATGGACTGTTGTTGTTGTTTAGTTGTTTAGTCGTGTCCAACTCTTCATGACCCCATGGACCAGAGCATGCCAGGCCCTCCTGGGTCAAATTCATGTTGGTAGCTTAGATGACACTGTCCAACCATCTCGTCCTCTCGTCCCCTTCTCCTCTTGCCCTCACACTTCCTAACATCAAGGTCTTTTCCAGGGAGTCTTCTCTTCTCATGAGATGGCCAAAGTATTGGAGCCTCAGCTTCAGGATCTGTCCTTCCAGTGAGCACTCGGGGTTGATTTCCTTTAGAATTGATAGGTTTGTTCTCCTTGCAGTCCAGGGGACTCTCAAGAGCCTCCTCCAGCACCACAATTCAAAAGCATCAATTCTTCGGCGGTTAGCTTTCTTTATGGGCCAGTTCTCACTTCCATACATCACTACAGGAAAAACCATAGCTTTGACTATGCGGACTTTTGTTGGCAAGGTGATGTCTCTGCTTTTTGAGATGCTGTCGAGGTTTCTCATCACTTTCCTCCCAAGAAGCAGGCGTCAATTTCATGGCTGCTGTGACCATCTGCAGTGATAATGGAGCCCAAGAAAGTACAGTATAGTGATGGTTAGATGAACAGATCAGTGCATCTCCAAAACAACAAGTCTTGTGGGGTGTTCCTGGTCTGCAGTTATTAATACTGTACCTACTAACAGTGGTGCAGGGAAGGACAACCAATAAATCAGTGTCAGGTTTGTGGGTGCCCAAGGCTCATGTGTGGAGCCAAGGCTAGCCTCTCTGGTCCAATCGCACAGAAGAGCTACTGTAGCTCAGTTTGCTGAAAAACTTAATGCTGGCCAAGATAGAAAGGTGTTAGAACACACAGTGCATCATAGTGTCCTCCGGATGAGAATACATAGCCACAGAGTGCCCATGATGACTCCTGTCCACTGCCACATGCACCTACACAGGGGACGTGAGTGCCAGAACTGGACCATGGAGGAATGGAAAAAGGTCACCTGGTCTGATTAATCATCTTTTCTTTTAGATCAGGTGTGCATAATTTACCTGGGAAAGAGCGAGCAGCAGGATGCACAATGGGAAGAAGGCTGGCTGGTGGAGGCAGTGATGTGTTCTGGGCATTGTTCTGCTGGGAAACTTTGGGCCCTGGCATTCATGTGGATGTTACTTTGACATGTGCCACCTACATAAAAGCCACATACACTCCTTCACGACAATGGTGTTCCCTGATGGCAGTAGTCTCAGCAGGATAATGTGAGGACATTTTCTCATACCATTTATTTACCTCTTCCTGCAATAAACTCTCTGGCCTCAGGACAGTCCCTAACAAATGCTGATGACACAGGGCTGAAAGCTGAAAAAACAAGCATTCTCAACTGTAATGCTTTTCTTACTGAGTCACACCTGTGCCTTGAGATTTTTTTTTAATCATGAAAATGATTGCCTGTACGATTTCCTCCCACTTCCCTATGCTACCAGACAGGAAAAACATCCTAGTTTTCATACTGCATCTCACTTTATTTACATGTTTATTGATCTTGCTGTGCTATGAATCATCAAGTGCTACTAGTGAGAAGCCAAGCATACTCATGCTGTTTGAATTCCATATTGATTTGTGATCTAAATAGTACTATGAACAGGCTTACCATTTTCTTTTGCCTTGTTTAGCCTTAAGACCTCATTTGGGGAAACAAGTCATGGTGTATGTATACAGATAATAACTTATGTTGACCACATTATGTGCTTGACAAACTGGACTTTGACTCCTGGAAATTTCTGTAAGTATCCTTCAGTCTGGAGAAACTATGGTAACGTGCTCTGAATAGAGGTCTTGGAACAATGTCTAGTGTGGCTGAGAAGGCCAATTCGAGAGTGACAATCCCTTCCACACTGAAGACAAATACAATCGATCCCCTGTCCAGCTCCCTGATTTTGCTGGTTTCAGGACTGCCTCTTTGCCTCGGCCTGCTGGACAAGGGTCTCTTCAAATTGGGAGAGAGCATGCTGCACCGCCTGCCTCCAGGCTGAACGCTCAGATGTCAAAGTTTCACATCTGTTGAGTTGAGGTCCATTCCTAAAGCCTTCAGATCCCGCTTGCAGATATCCTTGTATTGCAGCTGTGGTCTCCCTCTGGGGCAATTTCCCTGCACTAATTCTCCATACAGGAGATCTTTTGGAATCTGACCATCAGCCATTCTCAGGACATGCCCAAGCCAACATAGACGTATAAAGTTTCATTGATACAACTAATATGTTAGTTTATAAAACTCTAAGAAAAAGCAGGGTGGATAACCAGGATCAACAAGCAAAATCTAGGATTTATTAAAAGACTCTAGAATGCTTGGATGAAAACCTATTTAATGTTTGGCTTGCTCCGGCACTCAATCTTCAATTGGGATGCTGGTTTCTCCGAACGCTGAACTCATTGTGGTCTATTCCAACGGTTACGCTGTTATTCCGGGTTACTGTGGGCAAATAAACCATCTAGATAGAAGCCATCCCTGCGATTGTAAACGACGTGTTTAGGTACGCACAGTTGCACTGGTGTGTCAGCACAAAACCTCGAGCCAGTCTAAGCAGGTTTCTGTTCTGAGGACAAAAAAAACTGAGGATTAAGGGGTAACTGTAAAGTCCTTCAATTCGCTGTTTAAATCATGGGACGCTTCAGTTACTATCTGGTTGCACCAGATTATTACCACTGGTAAAACCGTATTTCAGCCTCGTGTCATCAGCATTTGCTGATTCTAATCCCGAGCCATACAAGTTCGCGTCTCACAGAGCAAAATAAATAGAGGAAATTCCTATAAAAAAACAACAACCAGTTTGTAGAATTTGATTGGCTTCTGCATTCCCAAATCGCTTCCTTATTGGCCAGCTCCCACGGTAACATTGCTTTCTTTTCTCACTAATCTCCTCCGTTTTACTCGCTGCAGTTGGAAGGCTCTACTTCCACCTCCTCCTTGTTTTTTTTCTTTACATGTTTGCCACCATTGGCTACAATCTTTGTAAATCATATTTTCTTCTCTCTCATTGGCCACGGGGAGGCAGATACGTAATACATACCCACCCCCTCATTTTTTTTCCAGTCTATATTAGAAAAGCGGGTTCCCGTAGAAGCTGGAGAGGGTGGGATAGTCTTTGGAAGAGGCGGGGCTCCTGTATGAATCAGTTCTATTGCTGTTGTCATAGTAATACAGCTATTATTAATCAAACCAGTATCCGATTGGTTGGAGAGGTACTAAATTATTCAGTAGCTAGCCAGGTAAAAGGCGAATGCGAAAAGGGCCGGCTGATTTCTCCGGCCTAATTTATACGCCGGTGGGCGGGGCCTATGCTAATGACGCAGGAGAAGGAGGCCGGGGGGGGGCGTTTGCCAAGATGGCGGCGGAGCGAAGTCGCTCTCCGATGGGAGGCTCGCCGGTGCCGGCCTCGATGTTCGCTCCAGAGCCGGCTCCACACGCGGGGACCGCCGCGGCTTCTTCCAGGCTTCACCCAGGAGTGCCGGACTCGGACTGCAGCGAGGACGGCGAGGTCCTCAATGGTGAGCCTGAGCTCGATCTCACCAGCAAGGTAGGCCCGGCTGGGGCTTTTGGGGGCAGGCTGGAGAAGGGAACCGGGGCGAAGGGGCGGCGGGGGGGAGAGGATCGATCCCGGCCGGCGGCTGAGGCTGCTCGGGGGAATCCTCTTCTGTTTGAGATCTTCGCTCGCTTTTCAGGGGCTCGGGTCGTCGGTTCTCTTCCCCCGTTCGCTCCGGGTGTCCTGCTGGTTACACCGTCCCTTGGGCGACTTCGTTAAAGTCCCTCTTCGTTAAAAGGGGGCTCATCCACGCCAAACGCTCTTTTATCAGCCTTGTTGGCGCTTTCTGAAGCCGGAGCAGGCGGCCTCGATCCACTCTGCCTGTGGAGGTTGAGGTGGAAACGGGCTTTTGTGAGAATGAATTCATGTAAGCGTGTATCCCAAGGGGTGGCGACGACTCCATGGGTAAGGTCCGGTGTACGTGGCATGTGCGCTGGAGGGTTACACATCGATCGCAAAAGTTGACAGCCTCATCCTAAACATGCATCCTCATAAGAGCAAGGATGTCTCTTTCCAGAGGGACTTGCTCCCATGTATGCATGTTTTAGGATTGCCCTCGACCTCTGTGCCAAGTGCATCACACAAGCATATGGAATAAGTCACAGTGTCTACTTGGGTTTTAAAAATGATTATTTATTACGTTTTTAAAAGAATAATTACTCAAGTTACTAGATGAATGTTGCTGTCTGTAATACCTTTTCTGATGTGGAATAAGAGGCATCATTTAAACAGAAGGACAATAAGCAATACCTAAATGCCTGTTCACTTGCTGAGTTGGAGAAAATATCATGTGATAGGATCAAAACAGACGATAATTGGAAGAGAAGACAATTGGTGACTGGCCATTTTGACAGGTCAGGCGTGTACTGTATCCTGTTTCTGGGGTTGTGCTTTTCTATTTACTTAATGATTCCTGCAGGTTTGGTAGAGAGAAACTTTACCGGAAGGGGTACCTTTGAATGTGATGTGATATGTGTTAAAATATTAACACCCAGTGTGTATTTTTCTTTATTGAATTGTACAGTGAGTTGCTGTTCTGCATACTTTAAAGACATTCCCCCCCCCAAAAAATGAATTAAATAATTTCCAAGGAATTAGTTGTATTAGTCTGTTGCAACAAAAGACAACAGAGTCTTGTGGTTCTCTTAACACATTCTATTTGGCACTCTGACCAAATAAAACTGGAACTCCCACATGAGGCCAGACTGGCCCCATCTTAGCTGTCCTTCCAGGAGTTGGCAACGTCTTTTCTCTTCAGGCAGCCTTTGCCTGACTGACTGCCTGAGTGGGGTTTGTAAATGGACTGTTGTCGTTTAGTCGTGTCCGACTCTTCGTGACCCCATGGACCAGAGCATGTCAGGCCCTCCTGTCTTTCACTGCCTCCCGGAGTTGGGTCAAATTCATGTTGGTAGCTTTGATCTGTCCAACATTCTCGTCCTCTGTTGTCCCCTTCTCCTCTTGCCCTCACACTTTCCTAACATCAGGGTCTTTTCCAGGGAGTCTTCTCTTCTCATGAGATGGCCAAAGTATTGGAGCCTCAGCTTCAGGATCTGTCCTTCCAGTGAGCACTCAGGCTTGATTTCCTTGCAGTCCAGGGGACTCTCAAGAGTCTCCTCCAGCACCACAATTCAAAAGCATCAATTCTTCGGCAGTCAGCCTTCTTTATGGTCCAGCTCTCACTTCCATACATCACTACAGGAAAAACCATAGCTTTGACTATGCGGACTTTTGTTGGCAAGGTGATGTTTCTGCTTTTTGAGATGCTGTCGAGGTTTCTCATCACTTTCCTCCCAAGAAGCAGGCGTCTTTTAATTTCATGGCCGCTGTCGCCATCTGCAGTGATCATGGAGCCTAAGAATGTGAAATCTGTCACCGCCTCCATATCTTCCCCTTTATTTGCCAGGAGGTGATGGGACCAGTGGCCATGATCTTAGTTTTTTTGCTGTTGAGCTTCAGACCGTTTTTTTACACTCTCCTCTTTCACCCTCATCACAAGGTTCTTTAATTTGGTTTAGATTATACCTGACTAGCCCAGTGGACAGTTGTACCTTATTATATTTAATGTGTTTTGGCATTGCTTTTGTTTTTCAGTACTGTATTCATTTGATCCTTTAGTATTGTATATCCACTGTTTTTAGCTTAAATACTTTATTTTAATTGTTGTAAGCCATCTTTAGCCCTGTTAAAGGAGAAAGGTGAAGTACAAAGAAATGAGCATTTGTGAACTTCGTCTGCTTCTTCAGATGAGTAAACTTCAGTATTCAAGCAACAAGTTTGTCACAGCTAATCATCACATGCCATCAAGTCAATTCTGACTTGGGGCAGCCCGTTTTCAGAGTTTTCTGGATAGAGAATACTCAGAAGTGCTTTATCATTCCCTTCTTCTAGGGGCACTTGGGACTGTGTATCTTGCCCAAGGCCACACAGGCTGGCTCTGCTTTGCTGGAGGCACAGTGGAGAATCAGACTCCCAGCTGACTCTGCAGGGTGGACTTATAAACCCTGCGGTTTGCATACTGACATGTGTTTTCCCCCTTCCTTTGTGGACTCATTTTTAAACTTTGGCTCCCAAGCAGAATATCACTACTTTCTGTTTTTGTTTCTAATACCTAAAAATAAAAAAGACAGCCCCACCTAGACTGCAATTCTTTCCTTTTGGGTGTAGCTCAAGTTTCATTTTATGATCTGGTTGAAATGCATTTCATAAGGCCTCTTAAGAAAATAGGATCTTTTAAGTCCATTGTGTGCAAGACGGTGCAGATGTTTCTGATTTTCATCATAAATCTACAGATTTAACATGGATATTTTGCTTCTGTCTTTAGTTAGTAATGGTGAGCCCAACATCAGAACAGTATGATAGCTTGCTGCGACAGATGTGGGAAAGAATGGAGGAAGGCTGTGGAGAGACCATCTATGTCATCGGACAAGGATCAGGTGAGTGTGGTTTCCTTGTCACTACAGAAAGTAAAGGGTTAAAAGGTGCAGGGGCTTAATAAAAGTGGTTTGACATATGGAGTTTCAGGGGTGGCGTAATGTAATGGTATTTAGCTCTCTAAATGCCGTGTAGCCATGTTAGTATCTTCTGGCAGCAATGAAAACAAAGCAAAGACAAAATCATTCCAACACTTTTGAGACTAACAAAGTTATTTGGGGGGGAGCTTCCATGTTCTTTTTATGCATGCATATGTGTTTGATTTTGATTTGCCATTTAATTTTGAGTAAAAGAAATTTAAAATAGCCAAGCGAGTTGAATTGCCCTTAGTGTTTGCCCAGAACACTAATTGGTTCCAATCCTCAAAGGCAGTAATAACAACAGCAAATTTGTAAAACTTCCCATTGTATTTTGGGACTGGAGTAAGAGCATGCACATTCTCTTTCACTGTGAAGTCTGTGTGCTAGTAAGGCCTTGCTGGATCGTCTTGTTCACACGTGAGCTCAAGAAGGTAGGTCTGCAAATCTGAGGGACCTGCCTTTCATACCAGCATGACTTTCTTTTGCAGTACTAGGCAGTGGTAACCCTTCAGATTTTTTAAATTTATTATTTATATATTTAAAATATTTATATGCCACCCCAAGGTGGCTTACATCATTGAAAAGATGTTTTTGTATTGTCACTCTTGTCAGCCTTAGCTAGCATAGCCAGTGATTTGAATTTATGGTAGCTCTTGTCCAGCAATGTTGAGAGGGCTGCAGTTGCCTAGCCCTGTTGTATGTCCTCCTTCTTGCATCTTCAATAAGTAGAGCCAGGAGGTTGTGGAGGGTTGAGTGAAACCTGGTGGCTGTAGGAGATTCTAGCTTTTCTTTTACTCTCCTTCTTGTTCATTCTGGAACATCTCTGCTTTTCAGCCACAGGTAAAAAGGCCAGTGGTGCTCATCCTTCCTTTAGTGGATATGTTTTAAACTCTACAGTGATGCCTCACAAGACAAATGCCTCGCACAACGAAAAACTTGCAAGACAAAAGCGTTTTGCGATATATTTTTTTGGTGACTCGCAAGACAAGTTTTTCTACGGCCGTGCTTCACAAGACGAATTGGAACACACTAATTAAATTTCAGTGCATTCCTATGGGAAACCGCGCTTTGCAAGACGAAATTTTCACAATACGAAGCGACTCACGGAATGAATTATTTTCATCTTGCGAGGCATCACTGTATTTCCCTCAAATTACTTGATGATCTTTTAAAGTGAGAAGTCCTTGTTTTCTCAGTCCATCGCTCCTGTTCTGTGTATGGCAAGCCCCGTTCAGTAACAAGGTATGATTGTCTTAATGACAAAGAAATTCCTAGACTGGGAGATTAAAAAATGCTGAAGCCAAATGTTCTTTTTCCCCCCGTTCTTGCCAATATTCAACAGATGGGACTGAGTATGGGCTCAGTGATGCGGACATGGAAGCTTCCTATGCTACAGTGAAGAGCATGGCAGAGCAAATAGATGCTGATGTGATCCTTTTGCGGGAGCATCAAGAGGCAGGAGGCAAAGTCCGTGACTATCTGGTCCGGAAGCGTGTGGGAGACAATGATTTCCTAGAAGTCAGGTAAGAAGATAGGTGAGAGCAGGCTTAGTCAGCAGGACGTCCACTACTGCAGTCTGTCCAGTTAGTAATGATGCAAAGCTGGTAACTCTGACTATGGGGGTAACTCCACTTCTGCCTGCTAATTAAATTTTTTCTTGCCTCTATGCTTTGCTGTCCCTCCGCAAGCAAAGACCTTTCTCTTAGGCAAGCTGTCCCTCAGTAACTAGCTACCAGTGTGTGAATTTTGGATAGATTGCTATGCTTTACTGATTTAATTGGATTTTTAGTGCTACTTGTTTTCCATTTTTGTGTTTTCCATTTCTCAGAGTGGAATTTTTTAAAAATTATTTGTATACTTATTGATCTTTGCCTTAATATTGTCTGTTAATGGTGTAAGATGCCTCTTTATTCATTGTTCATAGTTTTAAATATTGTCTTTTAATGATATTAACCACCATTGTATACTAATTGTTTTCAGCTTTAAATACAGTGGTGCCTTTGCGAACTTAATTGGTTCAGGAAGATGGGCGTAAGTTGAAATGGTTATAAGTCGAAGGACCATTTCCCATTGGAATACATTGAAATACAATTAATCCGTTCTGGCCGAAGAAAAACATCACAAAAAAAATCACTGCAAAACCCGCTGGAAACATGATTAATCCCTTCTAGCTGAAGGGGGGGGGGATTTTGGGAGCTTTAAGTAGCTGGCTGGATAGCTTAGTGGTTTAGGTATCCGACTGTGGAACCAGAGGTTGGGAGTTTGATTGCCTGCTGAATGGAAGATTTCATCGTGTTTTTTTAAAAATAAATATCTTCATGTATTTGGTTAGAATTCTTTGGCCAATGTTCTAATCTCCCAACAATTGACAGAAATCTGGTTTTCTTGCTCTTTAAATTTTGAATGGTCTCATTGAGGACTGGGGGTAGGATATGTGGCTCGGACAGACTCCTAATTTTAAATAATGTATGTGCTGCTTAGTCAATTCTGTTTTATTGAGACGATTTCCTAGGTATAGAATAATCAGAAACAGTTTATCGATGCTGTCTTCTGCCCAATGCCTTACATTGGGGAATCGAAGTCTTGACCACTGGCATGGTCTGACTGAATGGCCTATTCGGCCAGCTCCTGATATAAAATAGAAGGTTGTAGTTGGACAAATTCCAGCCACCTGGATACTTAAACTAATACTGATGTCTTGGATTTCCACCTTCTTCTTGAAAGTGCTTTTCTGAAGTTTGATCCCGATGCTTAGCAACCAGAAATGTTTTCTTTGCCTTATTTTGCAATGTTTGGTGAACATTAGACTGAAAAAGTATCCCCTCATTGCTCCTATTTAGATAAAAAGTTACCTAAGAAGGCTCATAGTGTCCTCCATATAAACTTAACATCGGCTTATGTAGCTCCCACTCCACCTCGTTTATGCATAAGCTTTGTGTTATTAAAAGCAAAATGGTGGATGGATGAGGTAGGACCTATGCATATGCGTTTTTGTCACTTGACACTTGGTAGGCAATTTGCCAAAAGTAGCTTTTTTGGACTGTTAGAAAATAACCTGCCAGCAGGAGCTATTTGTTGTTGGTTGGAAGGATTCTGGGGATTTACTCTCCAAAAGTAATTTTCAGGATTCTCCTAAATGTGCAAGACTGAGATGTTCATGTCTCTGTGCAAGTGTACACAATAGGAGGTGGTAAACCTTCCTAACTGTGCACTGGGGCTTATGCACAGGAAAAGGAACTATTTTTTTCTGACTCAGTTGGCTTAGTCTTTATTCATTAGTTTATTTTGAGGGGGAAGGTTTCAACAATGGACATGCCTTGTAACATTTGTTTCGTGGTTAAATATATCTGTGATTCTCAAGCATGCAACAGGCCATCCTACTTTGAACGTAATCTACCCTGAATCTCTCTGCTCTGAAAGTAGTCTCCGTTTGAGTGCAACCAACATGAATTTGACTCAACTCTGGGAGGCAGTGGAAGACAGGAGGGCCTGGTGTGCTCTGGTCCATGGGGTCACGAAGAGTTGGACACGACTGAATGATTGAACAACAATATTGCCCTACAAGCTATGTTCAGGTTCTTACACTCTTAAAGGTTTTTTAAAAAAAGACTGTTACCACCAACATGGTACTGATGAAAGACAACTTCCCCATTGGAGACAAACTAAGCATGTGATATCACTGCCATTATGCCATAAATAATTAAATACTTCCCTCCCTCTCTCATAATGTACGAAAGACTTTTCTGCTATTGATGCTAAGTTAGGAGTTGTAAACTTAATTTAGCCCATTGTCCGGAACCTGGATGTGGTTGTAGACACTGTTGTTGTGAGAGAAAATTCTGGTTTTCATTCTGCTCTCACACTCAAATTTTATTTATTTTCACTGGTGGAATTTTGTCGATGAGATTAATCTAGACTTCCGATTTAGGATTTTAGCTGTTGTAGTGTCACTGTCGTTGAAAGCTGCCTTGAAATATTGGGGCTGTGGAGTGGATCCCTGTAAAAGTGTTTTCTGTTATATCAGCTCCCTGGTCAGGCCAGTAAAAGCCCAATAAAAGCAAGCTAAATCTATGACAAATTTTTTGCCTTTTCATAATGCTATAAATCATCTGTCTGAGATGGCCATCTCTCTTTGCCTCATGATGGAGCTGGTCCTGAGAAAGCTATTTAAGGCCTTGAGCCAGTCAAGTGTGCTCATAGGTTTTTCTTTTTCCTGTCTTCCCCCACAGGGTAGCAGTGGTTGGCAATGTGGACGCTGGGAAAAGTACTTTGCTGGGTGTCCTCACCCATGGTGAGCTGGATAATGGGCGTGGCTTTGCCCGGCAAAAACTTTTTCGCCACAAGCACGAGATTGAGTCAGGTCGTACCAGCAGCGTGGGCAATGACATCTTAGGCTTCGATAGTGAAGGCAACGTGGTGAACAAGCCTGACAGCCATGGTGGAAGTCTAGAGTGGACTAAGATTTGTGAGAAATCAACAAAAGTCATCACTTTCATTGACCTGGCTGGGCATGAGAAGTACCTGAAGACTACAGTTTTTGGCATGACAGGACATCTACCTGATTTTTGCATGCTAATGGTGAGCTGTCTTAGTTTGATGTCAGTCATAGCAAGGGTAGGCGTTACCATCTGGTAGCATCTTCCTTACTGTAATATTAGATAACTGGTAATTCCTCAGAGAGAAGAAAAAATTTATGGTTGAATGTCTGCTCCAGAAGTAAAGATATTTAGACAGGGGATCATGCCTCTAAAACATGGGCAAATTGATGCATCCTGCTCTACCTTCATGTTTCCTTAAGTAAATACTAGAGGTGGGGTCCATTTTGAGCTTTCCCCAGAGACAAAAAGATCTGCTTTTGTAGGGCAAAGGTAGTTAGACATAACAAAGCTCCCTTCCCACTGAATATTGATCAGTTAGCCTGGACTAGTAAAGCTGATGTAACTGTGCATAGGTCTCCAGTCAAAAATACTGTGTGCCGATATTGCCACTGTTAAAGTCTGTGTTTCATTTCAGCTATATGCTGCTTTGAGGGTTTGGTAGTTAGTGGGATTATGCTGAGGTGTTTATTTGGGGTGGAAGGTCTTGGTGTTTATATTTTGAGTGGGTGGGTTGATTTGTAGTCTGACTTCCATTCTGACTTAGGATATTTTTTTCCGGTAAGAGAAAAATAAAGCCACCACGTAAAGGAAATGGTCATTACTAACAAAGTACATTGAATTCATCAGTTTGTCTCAAAATAGCTAGCTCTCTGAAGAAACCAGTTCTATTCACAAAGGAGAGGGAGAGTCTTGTCATTTATGTCTTATTTCTTCAAGAGGCAGTTGGTGTGCTGCTCAGATTCCACACACCCTCCCTCAAGGAAATGCACTTCAGGATCAAGCATGTGCCAACAAAAGCTTGTCCTGCCTGAGGGATGGTGTTAGAAAACCATACTGTAATTTTGACCCAATAATTATCGCTCTAAATTGGATAAAAGGCAGAGATTTTAAAAATGCAGGTTTTCAGAAGCTAGAATGCTTGAAATATAAAACTGCAAAATTGGTGAATAATAGCTTTAATAAGAATATTGCCAGAAAAGAAGAAAACACAATCACAGCTATTAGTTCCTGTGAGGAAAGTAACATGGAAACCTCTCTTATGCCATAACTGCATGGGGCAGAATTCTATTGGGAAATCATATGAACTAAGTTTGAGGTTGCTACATATTTGTAAATACTACCACAGCTAAGGGGTACATGATTTTTTGTTTGTTTGCTTAAGGAGTAAGAATGTTTTTGGTGAAACATAAGCACAGCCTTTATTATTCTGCTGACATTCATAAACAGTGGCTAAAATCCTGATAATAATAAATAATAGATAAATAAATTGTAGTAGAATAGGCCCATTAAATCAGTAGGGATTTGGTGAGTCAGCTCCTCTGTCGGTTCCATTGATTCAAATGGACCTACCCTATTTGTGGCTCTGAATTCTGCTAGGATTGTGTTTCTTAAATAATTGTCTTAGGTATGAATAACCCTTTCTAGTTCCATGAAGCCTCTTAATAGTCATCTAGCCGCCTAGAGTGGTCCGGTGGGCCAGATAGGCGGGGTATAAATTAAATAAATAATAAATAATAATGATAATCTGAATGAGTAGCAAATCCTACCAGCTGGATCAGTACTTGCTTTATTGCAAGTCTTGATTCCTGCCTCCCCCATTTTGTGATAAAATTCTTCTCCTTACTCCTTTTTTCTTTGAAGTGTCTGCATGATTGTCTTGAGCCAGTGCCTGCATCCCCACCCCCCCACCCCCAAACAGTTGTTTTGCATTTTCCTCATGCTCTGCCTTGTTGCAGGTGGGCAGCAATGCTGGGATTGTTGGGATGACCAAGGAGCACCTGGGCCTGGCGCTGGCACTGAACGTTCCAGTCTTTGTGGTGGTGACCAAGATTGATATGTGCCCTGCCAACATTCTCCAAGGTAAAGGAATATTCCCATAAGCGGTGTTTGTCATCCCGTCTCTTGGGAGCACCTTTCAGAAAAACTGGCAAATGATTATAAAATAGTCTTGGTTTATATTGTGTTTTTTAATGTGCTTTTGAACTTGTGAGTTTCTTGCTTGAGACTTAATTGAAATATGAAATTTACTCCCACCACCACCTAGCCTGAGTTTTCTTCTCTGCAGTCACCAATCATTTGCTCATTTGTTTAATAGCCAACCAACCACCTTGTTAGTGCAATGCACTATTCTGGGTGGTTTAAAACGCTAAATAAATCAGACAACAATAAACTATAGATAAACAATATGAATTAAAAGATTTGATCAGATAAAACAGAGGGCACTGGAGGCAATTTTCTGCATAAATAGCAGGATGAAAGATATAAAATTAGGCAGGGTCATAGCTATAAATCTCAAAATAATTTGGCACAGTGAAACAGCTCAAAGATGGCATTTTCCTTTGCTTTCTTTGCTGCTTCTCATGAGTAAGCTTATAAGAAAGAGTCAGTGGCAGAGATTAGACTTTTTAAAATCAGTTTGATACAGGAAGGGAAGCAGTGTTTTAGATCCACTACAGAGATCTGTCAGAGATCTTTTTATCACCTGATTTTTGTGGCCACAGTGGTTTCTTTCCTTTTTTCTGTGCCTTTGATCCAGGAGTTATAGGCTTGGTAGTGTCTGTGCCAGTTCGACTCTGTACAGGGTGCTTCTCAAAACACGACCAGTCCCATAACCTTTTGCAATTCCCCTGCCACTTAGCCACTTCCAGGCATTTCCTTCTCCGCCACAATGGAGGTCTCTAAGGAGGCTTTCTGAGGTCTGTAGCTGTGAATGATCGAAAACATCTGTCTTAACTTTGATTTTTGCTTGTACTTTCCAGAATTCTGGCTGGGGACATTCCTGGTGAATTCTGGGAATTGCAGTGCAAAACTACAAAAGCCCCATGCTTAGCATCAAGTATTGGATGTTCTTCAAAGCTTTCAATTCGAGCAAAATATGTAGATGATGCCATAGATGGGCTGCTCTTGGCAAGTGGGAAGTGTATTCTATGCTTTTCATTCCTAATCATTATAATTTGATGCAAGACAGTGATTCAAATCGGGCATCTCTGTTCAAAGCTGTAAAAGCGTTGCCAACATTGTCAGCAGAAAAAATGAAGCTGCCTGCCCTGAGACAAAAGCCACAGCCAGCTATTAAACTGTTTCGTAAAAGTGATGGGCCTCCTGATTGTAAAGCTGGCTATTGTGGACCTCCTGCTACAGTTGGATGTTTTGTCTTTAAAACTGAACATTAAGTTGTATCATATATTACAGTCATTCATGATACAGTATTTGTGTGTGTGTGTTCCAGTTACTCCAGCGGAAAATTATTAACAGTGTTTGGATATAATGAGCCACAGATACCATAA
This sequence comes from Pogona vitticeps, assembly GCF_051106095.1. Lineage (NCBI taxonomy): Eukaryota > Metazoa > Chordata > Lepidosauria > Squamata > Agamidae > Pogona > Pogona vitticeps. Next base: position 164,774,263 of record NC_135787.1, on the reverse strand, counting down.
TTATTTGTAACTTGTTGAGGTTTTCTCCTTTTTCCCCTCCAACAATAAGAACATAACAAAGTTACATTCTGAAAAGTGGCATAGCAAGTGGGAGCAATACTACAGTGGTGCCTTGCTTAACGAGCACACCGTTTAACAAATAATCCGCATAGCGACGTGTTTTTTGCGATTACTAATGCGATCGCATTGCAACGTTTTGAATGGCAAAACATCGCATTGCGATGATGGGTAAGCGTTTCGCTTACCGATCTTCGCATTGCAATGTTCTAAAAATAGCTGATCGGTGGTTCTAAAATGGCCACTGGAAAAAAAATGGCTGCCCGCTCCATTTTCGCACCCTGCCCTCACTTACCAGGCAGCAAAAATGGTGGCCAGATGGGGGAATCTTCGCATAGCGGTGAGTTTTTGCCCCATAGGAACGCATTAAACGGAGTTTAATGCGTTCCTATGGGTTCCCACCCCCCACATAGCGACGAATCCGATTAGCGACATTAATCCTGGAACGGATTAACGTCGCTATGCGGCGCACCACTGTACAAGTTTTTTCAGTGTTATAGGTAATGGTTTGAAGATATTTTAAAACAATTTTTAGACATTTTTGAGACATTCTGAAGTTTTTTTTTAAAAAAACTGATGCCATCCTGTTGTCAAACCATAGTTGTTTCTGTATGTACACATTGCTGTAGAAATGATCAGTTCTGTCTGCATAATGGAATGCAGTAGGGCCTCCACGGGCCTTTTTCATTCTCTGGGGTCTCCATTAAGCAGGAAATAGTTCTTGCTATGAAATAGTTCCGGTGGCTACCATTTTGTAGATGAAGTCATGGTGGTGAAGGAAGATCTTCACTGCCATCTTCACCACAAAGTCGGGTTGTGCAAAATCCTAAGTTATAAGTTGTCTTTGATAAGATTCGCTGTAACTTGCCTCTTTATCTGAGCCAAAAGATGTACAGTGGTGCCTTGCAAGACGAATTTAATTTGTTCTGCGTTTCATGTCTTGTGAAACGTGTTTTCCCATAGGAATGCATTGAAATCTAAATAATGCGTTGCTGTGGGCAAAAGAAGTCGGAATAAAGTCAAATTTGGTTTGCAAAGGGTTTATTAAGTGCTCTTTAAAGCCGTACATATTGTGCAGATGATTTAAAAAATTTCAGTCAAAAAACTTGAACTTTTTAAACATCATAGAAAAACATTTAAAAATCAGCAAACATGAGACAGGAACAAAAAATGGAAAACATACATCTTACGAAGCAAGGCCATAGGAACATTCGTCTTGCGAGTCATCAACCCCATTGCCAAAACCGTTAGTCTTGCGAGTTTTTTGTCTGGCAAGGCATTCATCTTGCTAGGCACCACTGTAATTGGTAGCAATGTAGATTAAATACTCTACTCCTAAACTGTGATTGCTGGCTTTTTTCAGAACTTGGAATATTTTAGTAAGACACGATACGAAGTGTAAGTTTAGTTAGTGACAAGAAGCAATGAAGAGGACTAAGAAAGTGTTTAGGGTGCAGAAAACCTCATACTGCCGCCATGAAAGCCTAGTGTGACCTTTGCTGTTGAAGTCTCCCAGCAACATTCCTGGGTGTTCTCTTTCATGGCCTTTGTACTTAAGGTTAAATATCTCTAGATGCCACTCTTCAAATGACACCAAAAGTCCCAGGTAGAATGGAAATGGTGCCATTTGTCAAAGCTGATTATTTATACACCCGGAGTGGGGAATCTCTAGCTCACTAAATGTCATTGGATTTAGCTTCCAGTGTGGCCAGGGCTCAAGGATGATGGGAACTGGAGTCACAAAGGCATCTGGAGAGCTGTGGATTCTTCATCTCTAATATATGCAAATATATGTAGAATATACAATGCTGTTTCTTTGTACCCCTTGAATAGTTCTTAAACAGTAGTACATTCAGTTTTGGAACTTAACATGTGTGCTACTAAATGGCTTCAGAAAAAGTGTACAAAATACAGGCGCCCATGTTATGGTTAAATGAGGATTACGAATAATGTGGACTGTCCTGTTTGCAGCATTCGGGAAGGAGACCATCATTCAGCCAGTCTCTCCGAGAAGTCTGCTGTGGACAGTGGCCCATGTATTCAACCTCTTTCTGAGCTAACTTGTCAGAGTTGAGTGTAATTAAGGGAATATTGGCCTAATTCTCTTTATTTGGGTCCCTTTTTGGGAGAAATGTGGCATATAAATAAAACTAATAATAATAATATTTTATTCATGAAGAAACTCTGAAGCTATTGCAACGACTTTTGAAGTCCCCAGGATGCCGGAAGATTCCTGTGCTGGTCCAGAGCAAGGATGATGTCATCGTTACTGCCTCTAACTTCAGCTCAGAAAGGTGATTAACGAAAACAAGCTGGTCCTTCGTTTGGAAAATTGACATAAACAAGGAAGATTTCAACCAAAGGGCCCTCTTGCAGACAGTCATAGATCTGGGACATAAATATAACATAAATATAATTTAGTTTTTGCCAGCTGTGGTGTAAAGAAGCAGCAGTAATTTTGCAGATCAGGTAGCATAGTTCCTTAGTAGATGACACCTGTCTTTGACATTGGGCAGATGCAAAATGTTAAAATCAGATTCAAAATGTGTGCTGAATAGAGATTGCACAGTTTCCCACAGTAGAGAGCAAGGAAATGGATGAATATGACTGGAAGAACTGACCAGGACTCGAGCTATGACAGTCTCCTGAGTAACACTTGTTCTCGTGTCATTTGCTTTTTCTGCTAGTGGGTGGGAAACACCACAGCTACATTTTAGAGAAACCATGTGAACTTGTCTGCATGGCTTTGTATTTCTGGCATCCATAAATGATGTTAAGATGGAAGGAATTAATGTATTGGGTAAGATCAGATTGATGGTTAGAAGCTGCGTCTGGACCTGTGGCTGAGATAAATGGCCAGAGAAAACGCCTGGCCGGATCTGCAGGGTCTGTCTCTGCTCTTCTTTATCAGATCTAAAAATGCTGAAGATCTGTTTGGATCAGATTAGTTCACCAGGAGAAGGAAAGAAGTGAAACACTGTGTGTGGTTGACAGTAAACAGTGTGTGGCGTCAAGTCCTTTCTCTTAATATCTTGCACACTACCTGATGGAACTTGGCATGTCAAATTGAACACTCCCTCTTTTAACCTCTCCTGTTTATTACAATTAGATTCCAAACCCAAGGTACCTGGTAGAGGAAGAGAGGCGTTCTGTAATCTTTAATTGTTATGTGGAAGTTACAAAATGCAGAGATCTCAAGCCTCACCCAGGTTCTCAAGTGCTTTAGCTACACATCCTTTTCGGTCATGTTCAGTTCTTGTTGAGGCTTCATGTATGACCGGGAATGGACAGAAGGTCAAGTGAGACACACTGATAAATCACTGGGTGATTTGCAATGAACTAAAGGTTTCTGACTCCTGTCGGTTTAACAATCAGAATTATAGCAAGACTACCCTCCCCCTGGTGTCTCTTCTTGTCAATAATTCTGATAGGCAGAATGGCTGTCACACTGAGCAGGCACTTCTTGTTCTGCCATCCCTGGAAAAAAAAATAGTACTAGAGAAAAGTGATGTCAATCCCAAGAATGTAAACTCATTTAACTGAGTGTGACTCGGATTTAGTACTAGTGTCTAGAGTAAAGGTGCTTTTATTAGGCCATTTTCTTTCTTGCACTGAACATGCCAATATAAGCATGGGGTGTTTCCCCAAAGATGAAGATCAGGATATCACTAACCTGTTAATATCTTCCTTGTTCTCTCTTTTTCCCATTAGGATGTGCCCAATATTCCAGATTTCTAATGTCACTGGTGAGAACCTGGAATTGCTTAAGATGTTTCTCAATCTCCTGTCTCCAAGAACCAGTTACAGGGAAGAGGAGCCTGCAGAATTCCAGATAGATGATACTTACTCTGTTCCAGTAAGAAGAGTGGTCTTGGGAAGTTGCTACTGCCATACTTTTCAAGGCTGAAAATGGAATGGGGAAGAGGAATAAGTTCCGCTGCTGTTCTTGGGGTGTTACTAATGCAGTTGCTTTTCCACTTCTTCCTCATCTAGGGTGTTGGAACAGTGGTGTCTGGGACAACTCTAAGGGGTCTGATCAAATTAAATGACACCTTACTCCTGGGCCCAGACCCACTGGGTAACTTCTTGCCCATTGCTGTGAAGTCCATCCACCGCAAACGCATGCCAGTCAAAGAGGTACGAGGAGGCCAAACAGCTTCCTTTGCTCTGAAAAAGGTGGGTGTGCATTTCTTTTCAGAAAACTAGTTTTTGAGAACTTACATTTTGATTCTAAGTATGCTTACTCAAAAATAAGTCCTGCTGGTGTCAGCGGCACTTAAGATTGCAGCCTGCTATTACTTAGATGAGCCAGTGTGGTGTAGAGTGATGGATTAGGACCAGGAGATTAAAGTCTTAATCTGTGCTTGGCCATGGAAACCTAACCGGGTGTGACGATTGTAAAACCACTCCTTGAATTTCACATATTCTGTTTGGCTCTGTAAATTGGATGTGACTTGACAACACATAACAAACAAAATGTTATTTACATAGCATATTTGGGGTACAAGTTAGACTATAGTAAAGACTGAACAGACCTAGACTCCTATGGTGGAGTTCACGTGCCAGATTTTTCACCACTACATTCCAACTTCTTTAAACCTATTTAGGCCAGACATTTTTTCCAGTTACAGCTGGACTTCATTAATAGTCTTTGAAATGAATCCTGTGCCTTGTCTGCTTAGAAGTAAGGCCCGCAGAGTTCAGCAGAGCTTGCCATTATCAGTAGCTTTAGGCCTTGTAAGTGTCTTAGGTGTTTTGATACTAGCGATCCATGGTCCAAACTGGAGGAAGTGCTTCAAGCCACTATGAGGAAATGACTGCAGAGAAGGAGGTTGGACAACATGTTCAGCATTGTGCTTGGGTTGACTTTAAGGACAGGAGCTTTGTGCTAAATAAACTCATCCCTTTAAGCTATTCCTCTTGGCACTTTTTCTCTCACCCCTTGCAAAACACACAGGGTAGGCTTCGTGTGCCATCTGAGAAGAGGCTGCATTTTAGAGGGTTCTGCTGATCTTTGTGTTGTAGGATGCTATGAAAATAATTTTAAAAGAATTCAAATGTTAAATGAGATGGTTCCTGAATCCCATTTTAAAATTGTTCTAGATCAAGCGCTCTTCAATCCGGAAAGGCATGGTAATGGTGTCCCCTCGCTTGAATCCACAAGCATCTTGGGAATTTGAAGCAGAGATTCTGGTTCTTCATCATCCTACCACCATCAGTCCACGTTATCAGGCAATGGGTAAATTAAGAGTTGCTTCCTGTGTCTCTTGCATTCACTTTCTGCGTTTACACGAGGAAACCTCTCCCATTTGTTGTTTCTGATAATAAAAAGTCTAGCAGAGCAGCAGCATCCTGTGGGGGCTTGAAAGGAAAGGTGATTTTCATAAGGATCATAATTGGAAGGACAGAAGTGAGCTCCATGGCATGTGTTTTGCCATGTGGAGTGTTTGACTTGTGTGACTGTAGAAATCTCATGTTGGTTCAGTTGATGTCCTTGAAGTGAGGAATTCAGATGTGAGAAACTGTGACATCATTTGTATATTTAAAACAGTGTGTTGTATGAACATATTTTCTGATGTTTCCTGTTTGTCTTTGCTTTTGAAAAGAACCTTGAATTCATAAGATTGCCACCATGCTGTTAAGATGCCATGGAGCTTACCAGAGAAAATACTGCAGGACGAAACTATGTTTTATTCTGAGTTGGGTTAGGAATGTCTCGAAGGCCCACCTGGGCTTTCCTGAACCTGCTTAGGTCTGTATCTTATCCTCACTGTCAAATTTATTGCTCTACTACCAACAAAGTCACATTTGACTTTTAAAAGAAAGTATACATACAGAAAGCATGCACCTTGATTTTGTGTTTTTTTTAAGGTTTTTATTCATTTTCAATAAGGGTAAGGGTTGGGGTGTGGGTACAAGGGAATAAGGAAGGAAGGAATAAGGGTGAGGAAACGGTAAAATTCCAGAGAGCAAAAGAGTATTCTTACATCCACTAATAATCCACTAAGGATGTAATAATAATAAGGATAATAAGGATGTAATAATAAAGGACGTGATGGCGCTGCGGGTTAAACCGCTGAAGCCCCTGTGCTGCAAGATCAGAAGACCTGCAGTCGTAAGATTGCATCCACGTGACAGAGTTAGCCCACATCGCTTGTCCCAACTCCTGCCAACCTAGCCATTCGAAAGCATGCAAAATGCAAAAACGTGAGTAGATAAATAGGTACCACCATGGTGGGAAGGTAATGGCATTCTGTGTCTAGTCGTGCTGGCCAGTGACCACGGAAGATTGTCTTCCGACAAACGCTAGCTCTATGGGTTGGAAACGGAGATGAGCACTGCCCCCTAGAGTCGGACAAGACTGGACAAATTGTCAAGGGGAACCTTTACCTTTCCATCCACTTACTTAGTTATGTTAAAAAGGGAAATCACATAGTCTGGAAGAATTGTTAGATTGTTTACCTATCTTTACAACTCTCTCATTCCTTTGGACCTTCCCATACTTCTTTTAAAGGGACGTGGTGGGGCTGCGGGCTAAACCGCAGAAGCCTGTGCTGCAGGGTCAGAAGACCAAGCAGTCGTAAGATCGAATCCACGCGAAAGCATGCAAATGCAAGTAGATAAATAGGGACCACCTCGGTGGGAAGGTAACAGCATTCCGTGTCTTAAGTCGCACTGGCCACGTGACCATGGAAGATTGTCTTCGGACAAAACGCTGGCTCTATGGCTTGGAAATGGGGATGAGCACCACCCCCTAGAGTCGAACACGACTGGACAAAAATTGTCAAGGGGAACCTTTACCTTTACCTTTATACTTCTTTTACCTGTACTTTCCAGTCGATATTTCAGATCCAGTTATAAAACTGTTCCTATGTTTAAGTCCTTTTTGAGATGCTCTTTCATTTAGTGCTTCTGTTAGTACATCCATCTCCGCCACTTCCAGTATCTTTTCTATCAATTCTTCCAGAGACGGTACCTCTTCTTTCTTCCATATAGTATCCTCGCTGCTGTAATTACATGTTTTATCCAATATCTCATTTCTTTATCTACAGTTTCAGTCTTAACATTCAATAAAAACAATCCCAGTTTAAATCACCTAAGATTTTTTTGTAGCATTTCCTGTATTAATCTCCAGTAACTTTTTGCTGCATGCACCTTGTTTTCAAGTTGAATTGCAGACTCAGGGAGAGGCTTCCAATAGTTCTTTTTGAAAACAAGGTTGGTGATTTCTGTATGCTCTGTCTTTAAAAATAAAATGTGGCTTTCTTTGTCGTTGCTAAAATTTGGTGGAAGTGTAGCAGATTCAGCAGGGGGGAACCAAAAATGGGCAGGAGCATATGTGGGCTATATGTTACCCACCCTTACTCTCATCTCTTTGCCTTCTGCTTGTCTTGTGATCTGAAAAGTCCCCTTACATTACAGCGTAACAGTTTATAGTTTGAGGGATTCTGCACTTCTGAGGTACTTTCTCTTACTGCTGACTGAATGCCATTTAGAATCTTTCTGTTCCCAGTGCATTGTGGCAGCATTCGCCAGACGGCCACTATCCTCAGTATGGACAAGGACTGCCTTCGAACAGGAGACAAAGCTACTGTCCACTTCCGCTTCATCAAGACCCCAGAGTATTTGCACATAGACCAGCGTTTGGTTTTCCGCGAAGGACGTACTAAAGCTGTGGGAACCATCACCAAGGTAACTAAGGTTTTATGACAAGGTAGGGTGTGAGTTTTCAAAGGTGGAGAGTTTGGAATGAGCATGTCTCTTGATGCTCACTGTGTTCCTGCCTTTGATTAATTGGTGCTCTAAAAACTAGGGTTTGTTGTTTGATCTGTAGCTGATTGAGAATTTCTCAGTGGTGTTTTTTCACCCTCAGATCAGTCATATAGTCTTACTGCAATGTCCGAGGAAGTGGACGTGATCTTCAAAAGCTCACAATAAAATATAGCAGCTAGTCTTTAAAGTGCTGCAACTTTCCTGTCTCTTGCTTTTTCTTTTTTCATTTTTGTTCTGTCTCTCTGTCTGCCTACCTATCTACCTGCTTATCTACCTACCTAATATTGTTTTCAAGAGGAGAGTAATTTAATGGACACAAATAGTTACAGAAGACAAGCTTGGCCACATGATTCATTTAGAAAAAATAGAGGCAACAGCTGTCTGAATCATCTTGAATTTGCATGCTGGCTACGGATGCTGGGTTTTGTAGTCCAACACTGCTTCAGGGCCCTCAATTGGGGGCAGTTACAATGCATGGTGCAAAGTTACTTTTTTGCTCTATGCTGTGCTGGCTAGCAAATTCTGAGAGCTGTAGTTTCAAAGACTAACTTTTTCCACTCTGCTCTACCCAGCTAATTTGCTTATTCTTCAGCCACCAGGAATAAGAGAAGTAAAAAGGAAAGCGTATATAAGCAAGCCAGGTGATGGTTAATGATATGCATTTCTCTTTCTTCCCCCTACAAAGAAAGTGGGAAAGGAGGGAACTGTGCACTTCTGAATGAGACTTGACCCAAGCGAAGCCAGTTTCTCTGGCTCACCCTGTCCTTTGTTTTCTATGTATCTAGGTCTTGCTTAATATTAGAACTGAATTTTGCTTGGGTAGTTCAGTGCTCTGTAATAAACACTTACATATACACACAGAGGAAAACTAAGTTCTGTTTCACTGTCCTGCCTCTCTTTCTCACTGGCAGTTACTCCAGACGACAAATAACTCTCCAATGAACTCCAAGCCCCAGCAGATCAAGATGCAGTCAACCAAGAAGGGCCCTCTGACAAAGCGAGAGGAAGGGGGTGCCCAGGCTGGCACAGCAACAGCAAGTCCTACAGTGGCAGAGGATGCTGTTTCTGTGGGAGCAGTCCCCTCCGCTCCTTCAGGTGCCCAGCAACCACAGGTATTCTTTCCAAAATATGGATGTATCTTTTCCTGTGTTCGGGCTGCCTATAATAAAATGGCTGTCCAGGTCCTGGAAAAGCTAGGTTTCTTGTTTTTCCAGGACTTGGGCAGGAATATTAATGGGTGGCCCTCAGCCAAGCAGTATGTGTTTGGGATCTGTTCATGTTGCCTGTATGAATGTGTTGGCCAAATGGTTCCAAAAAGCAATTTTGCTCTGGGGAATCATCTTGTGGTTTAAAAAAAAGATACCTGCTAATTGGAAGCTTATTCTGTTCCTTGAAAATCTTCTTGTATTGGACACAAGAAGTGTTTTGTCTAGGTCTAATCTCAATTTTTTTTTAAAAAAAAGTCTTGAATATCACACCTTAACATAGATGTAATACTAATTTTCTTCTAATGAAACTTTTGGCTGTTTTATATTTTGTACATTGAGCTGTATGAAGTACGTGTATCCACAATGAGGAGAAGGGCCTTTTTTGGTTGCCTCAAAGCTGTAGAGTATCTTCACTGGAAGTGTTTTTGCCTTCCAGATGAAATGTACAATATATTGTTTGACAGGCATTTGGCGATTGCACTTTTTAATTAAGACTTTTCAGCTCCCATGAATCTTACGGTGTTTTCTGCTTTTCGTTTGCTTCAATTTTCGTTTCTAAAAAATCCTATTCTGCTTTATTTTAAATATAATATTATAAGCCACCTCCAAGTTTAGAGGTTTAAAGCATAGGCTTAATTTAGGTGTTTGAAAGCAAGTGCAAGCTTCCATTAAAACGAACAAAGCTTTGTCTGTTGCCACAAAGAATCACTCTTCAATGCAAATACTACAAGGTGTGTTTTTGTGGCTGGGATCAAAGCTTGGAAAAGATTACGGCTCCCTAAATTCTTTGTTGGGATTGGGATTTTGGAGCGATAGTTTAACAAAAAATATTTTCCAGGCTCTACTTGGGGTTGCAAGGTTCTGAACTGTGGTACTTGCTTTGCATCTTTGGTGTTAAAATGGATCCCCCATCCCCTTCTTCTCCCTCTGCTCCTCCTTCAGGAGCTGCCTTGAGCTCTTAAGTTTCTGTGCACAGTCTCTCTGTTCTTCTCTCTTGCTATGCTCAGCTGGTGGCCAGTTTAGGCTGCATTCCTATACTTGCTGGCTAGGCAGCAAACTGCACTACATACAGCAGCCTCTGTTTCTGTGTTGGCTTGCACCGGATTGCACTGACCAAAGATTGCTCTCCCTGCTGCCGATCTTTCTCCAGTGTCTTGAGTGTCTGTCATGTTTCAAGCTCACCTCTGCTTCTCTCTTCCTGATGCTTTCCCTTCAGCCTGCGCTGGACGAAGAGCTCCACAACCGAGAGGGCAACAAGGTACTTCTGCACTCTCCTGGTGCTTTGGCTCAATTGCCACAGGGAGCAAAGGTCACCCTGGCTGAGAGATTTCCTTCTCATTCAAGTTCTTTTTCTTTTCTGAACTCACATTTTGCCTCGATCTGTCAATCGTGCTGATATAACAGAGGGGGTCAAGGCTTCTTCTTTCCTTACCTTTTCAGACACAATTGTGGTAGACATATAGATGCTGTTTCTTATGTGGAATTCATGCACACCTACCCACACCCACCCACCTTGGACCAAAGTGTGAAAAAGTTACTTATTTATCCAACTCTTCCTGGAATCACCTAGCTAAAATATAGGAGTTAGTTTTCAAGGTGCCACAACATTTGTCTTTTCTTTCTTTCTTTCTTTCTTTCTTTCTTTCTTTCTTTCTTTCTTTCTTTCTTTCTTTCTTTCTTTCTTTCTTTCTTTCTTTCTTTCTTTCTTTCTTTCTTTTCTTTCTTTTCTTTCGTTCTTTCTTTCGTTCTTTCCTTTCTTTCGTTCTTTTTCTCTTTCTTTTTCTTTCTCTCCTTTTTCTTTTTCTTTCTTTCTTTCTTTCTTTCTTTCTTTCTTTCTTTCTTTCTTTCTTTATTTATTTATTTATTTATTTATTTATTTATTTTTGCCTGATATGCTAACAAAGACTAACATCCTCTGAAACTATACAAATGAACGAGCAGGTGATACCTTTATTAGACCACTAAAAGAAGTGCTTTTTTCAGTGGTCTAATTAAGGTGTCACCTGCTCTTACATTTGTATTGTTTTGGAGACCACACAGCACTTTTCTGATATCTTCTGAAACTAGCTTTTCTGAAACTTCTGATTTATGTTTCCTACCCAAATTCTTTTGTTCAGTTTGAGGCTCTGAGATCGAGACATTGTCTTGACTGCCACACCCTTAGATGAGCTTTTCTGTGTCTCCTTCCCTGTCCCTGACCCCACAACAGGCAAAAAGTGGTGGTGGAGGAGGAGGAGGAGGAGGCCGGCGACGAGGAGGCCAGCGTCACAAAGTGAAGTCCCAAGGAGCGATCGTGACTCCTGCCGGTGGCTGCTGAATGTCTTTCTCCTTTTCCATCGCTGAGGAACACCCCCTCCCTTTTCTTCTTCCGACATCCAAAAAAAAAAAAAAAAAAGAATCCAGAGCAGCCTAACCAAAATCCATCCCAGCTGAGTTGCTGCTGTGGATCTCTCTACTACTTCTTCTTTGTCCCCCTCCTAGAGGGGAGTGACTGGAGAATATGGGTAGTCGTGGGGTTGCAGTTTAAGCTACCAAGGTGACAAAGCACACATGAGACTGACTGCTTCCGCCTTCTCCTTTTAAACCCTGCCTCCTAAAACATTTTGTACATCGTGAGCTTTTAGTCATGATTTTTATTAGTTTTTATTATGGTGGATGTTTGTGGATGTTTGGGTGTATGTTTGTGCGTGCATGAAGAGTTGGGAGCATCTTGGTCTACAGTGCAAAATACCTGCCTCCTTTATCCCCCCCATCATTTTTTAAAAAATATATACCATTGTCTTGACTTCTATTAATTCCTGAAATCCCAGACCTTGAGCATCTTGAATATGCTAGTTCATCCTGGGGGGGGGGGGCAGCAGTTTTTCTCAGGCACCAGGTTTTGTGGTGCAAAACCATCCGTACTTCTTATGATGTAGCAATGGCTGCGGTTGGTTCATTGGCATGAAGGAATCTCTTCCAACCAGTAGCATCTCCAAAGCTAGATCAAGGTGAGGTCTCAGATCACCAAAGTATGCACTTACCATGGCTTATTTAAAAGCAGGGGGCAGAAGGGCCACTAATGTACTCTTTCCTCCAGTCCAGAAACTAGGGTTGGTAGCTTCACAGAGTGCCAGTTGGGAAAAGATTGGTTTGGCATGATTCTTTTATTTCATGGACTGGGTTCCAAATGGATAGCTCTTTGCAAAGCCAGCCATCATGACTGCCCTTGTTCGAGTTCAGGCTGTATCTGGTTTTGCAACCAGCTATGTCCACAAAGTGTCAGAGGGAAGAGGGATGGTGTAAGTTAGTTTCTTGTGGCTCACCCATTTTCACCTCCATGGCTTCCAGCCTGTTTCAAGACCATTCCCATTCCCTTCTCAAGAACAGATGGTCTCGGTGCTCTCTGGTCCCTTTGTATTTGTGTAGGGAAGGAATGCACAACTCCATGTTAGAAATGGGTGCTGCCTTCCCTAGTTGGGCACTTAACTTTCAGAATTAATGGCTATGTTGAAGGCCCTGGTTTCATACCCTTCTTGGAATTTTTACTGTGCTGTGGGAATGACAGGGACTTTGCAGAGATGAGAAATGTGTGTCCTCTTAAACGACAACTCCCAGGATCTCACAGCTGGCATGGTCAGTGCCTGCACTGGCTATGGGATTCTGGGTGACGTGGTCTTAAAAAATCAAACCAAACCAAAGGCCTCCCATCTTTATGGCTTTCTAAAAGTAGGCAGAAACACTCGGGGGTTTATTTGAGCTGGCTTTTGGACGTGGGTGCACAGTTGCGATTTTATAACTTTGATAGAAAATGCATTTGCCGTCTCTGTTTAAGCCACTAATTTTGAATTGACTTTTAACTGGTATCATGCTGTTGTTTTTAAAAAGAAAAGTTTGTAGTTCACTGGTTTATAACTTTTACAGAAGTTCCCCCCATGTTGCAGTCTCTAGCTTCCTTCTACCCAAACGGAATTTTTTAAATGGCTGACTTCCCCTGAAGTGAAGAATGACTTTTGGAGTGCAAGGAGGCATGCTTTATGCCAGCTTTTGCCCATGTAGTGCCCTCCAGCTGGGTTGAACTACAGCCTTCAGTGAGGGTTGCGGTCCAGTTCATCTGGAAGAGACCCAGTTGGTGGTGAAAACTCTTTAATGCCTGAAATCTGCTGGTGGTGATCCACCGCGGCTGAGGCATTAATAGTGCCCTCAGAGGAGAGCAGGACCAAAGCGAGATGGCAGTTGCCTCCTGTTGTTGCCTTTGGCGCGGGAGCGGCATCCAAAGTAGCTCATCAGACTCATTGCCTTCAATTTCCAAGGGAATGCGAGACCTCTTTGTGCCGCCCCCTTTTTCTCTCTCTTTCTCCCTTCATTCCCGAGTTCTGGAAGAGGAATGGGCAGTGCTGACAACTTCCTTTTTAAAAAACTAAGCAACTGAAAAAGAAAGGAAAAAAAAGAAGCAAGCACAGTATTGTGTTCTCTTTTGTGACCAGCATTTAAAGACGACGGAGGCTGGCATGGTGTTGAAAATAAAATAAAATAAAAAAGAAAAGATTGTTTAAAATATCAAAGCAAACGCGGTGTTGTTTTTGGTCCTCTCCATGGTGAGGAGAAAGGGGGAGCAAGTGTCTTGCCACCTTGGGCTCCCAGAGTGGAAAAGAAGGTGAGATTTCAGTCAAACATATATTTTGAAAGACTACCATTTCTCTTTGAAAGCTGTGTTGGAAGAAAGTTGCATTGGACCACTGGGGCTTTATCCTCCAGGCATGAAAAGAGCTTCAGCTGTATATGTATTTTTAAAACTGCTCCTCATGCAAAAATACAGTTCGGTGGAGGGCTGCCGCACCATTAGGTGAAATAAGGTGAGTAGCTAACGTGTCAGGTTTCGGCTGTCTCAGAAGGGAACTATATGGGTCGTTATGTACTGCCTTTGTATATTTTTACTGCCAGGGGCGGGGAGAGTCTTTTGTAGGTTTTTTTGTGCCTCAGGTGCTTAAACATTGACTGGAATAGGATACTATGCACCATGGCATGTAGGGGGAGGAGGTGATATTTGCTGCAGGGCCTTGGGCAGCAAAATGTCTAGGACAATTCCTGTTTTAACCTGAAAGGTCCAAAGAGGATTCAACTGTTTCCTTCAAGGCAGCTGAGGCTGGTCTACGTGTAGAAAAGCACTTAGTATCTCCCAGACCCCGCTGCTCCTTTGCTCTCCTGTCAAGAACTGTAAGCGCAGAAGCGGGTTATGCTCTCTGAGCACTGTGCTCACATCCTCAGTAAACTTATATCCCTCTACAGTCTTTTTTTAAAAGCAAGGCGACAGGAGCTATTTTTTTTTACAGTAGCAAGTGGCACCCAAAAGACTCAAAAACAATTTCAAAGGATTACCATTGCAAAACAAAACAAAATCCAACTGCAGAACAGCAGCAATCTCTCTTAAGCACTTCTGGTGTCTCAATCAAAGTTCTGTTTGATCCAGGCAAGGTAAGTAACAGTAATTTGAAGTGGGAGGGAAATTGTTATTACCTTTGGCCTTTGGGTTTGCCTTTTTTGTAATGGCGACTCATCAATTTCAGTCTTTTTTTGAAATAATTGGAATTGAGAGAGTGAAAGAGTCAAAGTCATATAGCCTTGCTGCAACTTTGATAATAGCTTTACGGCAGGGGGGATATGAAGTGATCTCCTAGATGTTGGCCTGCAATTCCCATCAGTCCTCCTTAGTAAGGGCTAATGGAA